>NC_061831.1:27781370-27786370 GCF_019202785.1 Penaeus chinensis
TCCCGGTCTCCGTCTCCGTTTCCATCCCGTCCCAGTCTCCGTCTCGGTCTCCGTCCTGTCTCTGTCTCCTTTTCCATCTCAGTTCCCACCTTGATATCCGTTTCCATATCGGTCAACACCCAGGTCTCTGCCTCCGTTTCCATCCCGTTCACATCCCTACCAGCCATCGTTTTGGCCCCCGTCCCGGTATACGTTTCAGTTTTCATCTCGGTCCTAGACCCGGTCTCCGTCTCCGTTTCCATCTCGGTCCCCAACTCGGGCCCCGTCTCTTCTCACTCTGATTTCTCCGTCTCTGTTTCCATCTCGATCCCCATCCCGTCTCGGTCTCCGCCTCCGTTTCCATCTCGATCCCCATCTCGGTCTCCGCCTCCGTTTCTATCTCGGTCCCCGTCTCGGTCCCCGTTTCTATCTCGGTCCCCGACTCGGTCCCCGTTCACGTCCCGGTCTCTGTCTCCGTTTCCATTTCGGTCTCCGTCTCCGTTTCCATCTCAGTCCTCGTCCCGATTTCCGTCTTCGTTTCCATGTCGGTCCCACTTCCCACTTCTGTCTGGGAAGGGTCGGAAATCTGCCTAGCTGGTGCAGTGCTGACATCAAGAAGGGTTAAAGAAGAAAATAAGGGCTGGCACACTCCCAAACTGACCGATCTGTCGTCAGCGAAGCTAAAGTTTGTTTAACGTACGTCACTAGGCCATTTTTGCCTGGCACATCTCACAGAGCCATCTTGGTTTGACACTAATCACAGGCGCAAGATAATTCCAAATCAAGTGAGCTTCTACATGCATAGTAAGTATGTGGGTGAACCTTTTCTACCAAAGACCAAAATAATAATGATGATGATGGTTATGTGATTATCATTATTACAGTTATAATCATAATCATAATTATTATCTTCATAATGATAATAATGGTGGTGGTGATAATAATAATAATAATAATAATAACAGCATCAACAACCCAAGTTCAATTTAGCATATGAAATATAAAGTAGTAATGCCACAGGCCGAAAACACTGTAAGGCAAATATTAAAATATATACACTAGGACTGCTGACCTCCGCGGATGGGTGATGCCCAAGTCCTTTTGACCCACCTTTTAGAGGAATCCAAGACCAACTAAAAAGTAATTGAGCTGTAAATAATAATAATTATAATACTGTCAATGTTGTTGTTGTTGTTGTTGTTGTTGTTGTTGTTGATGATGATGATAAAATAATAATAATTATAATAATAACAGACCTAAAGATGAAATCCACTCTCGATTCTAATAAATCTAGTTTGAGCATTGTGGTGTTCCTACCAATAATGATATGAGCGTTTGCTACACCTTTCTTATACACGGAACCGGGTAAACTGACGTTTACTACATACAATATATAACAGTATTTAGGGAATTATTTACATGAACATACACCAAGTGTAAAATAATATGTTCACTTTACAAACTAGAGAATAAATATATTAAAAATTTTGTCCAAAAGACCTGACCGGATGAAACTTTGATTTCATAGTTTCAATCATACACTTTGGACCGCACGGATAGTGGAGAGGGAATAACCAGTGCAAACGTGTAACACTGTCCCTTGTTGATAAGCAGTCATGCCAGGGAAATGTGAAAGACTCCAAAATTGTTATACCTCATATTGTTAAAAACAAATCACATATGTCCATTCAGATATATAAAATGGTAACCAACTAATAAAATAACGAAAATGTATATCCAGTTACTGTATGTATACGATTATATCACATGATGATGATACAAATAATAACAACAATAATGAGGAGACGAACAATACTATCTTAACTGTCATTACTGATAATCATGATAGTGGGAGCACTGATAATCCTAATACAGTAAGAGCAACTAAACAGCTTGAATGTGTTGCGGGCATAATCATGCTCTTAGCCTACTCTTGATATTCCGATTTCCTGCAAAATGGCAGTCATGTACAGTACCTTTGTCTAGTGTCATCAAACCTGTTCTTAGTCTCATTGTCATGGACAGCAAGATATAAACAGGCTCTTACATTGACTAACAAAACAAGTCACAGGGTTTTTTATACAAAAGAAAACAAATATTTTGAATTCTAAAATGCAGTGTTTTTGTGTTGTTTTTTTTTTTGTGTGTATATACGTATTTTAAGACATTTGTGTTTCAAACCAATTCTATGGTGGGAGTGGGTTGTGATGAGTGTTGGTGGGGGTTGTTGGTTGTGATTGGTAGTGATGATGGTTATGATAGAAAGTGATGATAGTTGTGATGGGTTGTGAAGGGTAGAGGTGATGGTGGTGAGGGTGGGGGCTATAAAATTTATTTATTTATTGAAAATGTTCATCTAAGGTCATTGGCAGCATATACAAAACATAGAATAAGGTGGGCCTTGGGGGTGAAGCCCCGAGCAAAGAAAGGTATTGATGGATTTCTAGAATAGTTAATGGTTAAAATAAATAGATGTACAAGACATCAAAGGTCATATTATGATAAAGTATTGTGGCAAAAAGGGTAAAAATGAGTTCATGATTAGGTTAAGTGGACAGAAGAAGGGATGAAGATGACAAGGGAAAGGAAAAAATGGCTGTTAAATACCTATACCTAACTCTAGCTATCATACTTCCATAATTTAGACAAAGCATGAACACAAATGACTAATGACTATGAAAAGGACAAAGCAAGACAGCAAACATCCTCAATCCTGTAAATCTTCCTGTTCCACTTACCCCACAATAATAGCAAGACACATTAATTTTCCTCACTTTCTGCCAATTTTAATTTGAAAATGTAATCTCACGGAACAAACTTTTAAGGGCTTGCTTCTTTTATAATCGTCAAAATGGAACTGATCAAAATTGCACCCTGATTTTTTTTCTTAATCAAAAATACTTTGTAATTACAATATAATTGTATTAAATACATAATTGAAAATACTCACCAAATAATACTGTTACTAGTTAAAACAAAAACTGCAAGTTAAATGCTTAATAATGATGAACCTCTTGATCCATAATGACTTCCTATGAACTTTTTTGACAGAGCTGTCATACAGCAAAGAATCACTAAAAGCTAAGAAGGGCAGACACCTTAGGTATCTGTGTGCAAAAGTTTCAAAGAAATTGTCTAGTAAATTCTAGATTTGTTTTACCTCTATACATCATGAAGATGCACAAAAAATAACATGATAATAGAACCACTGTCTATCATAACACTTGATTTGACAAATGTTTCCCTTCCTATACATTTGTTTCCCATTATTGAAAGGAAAAATTTACAAATATATATACACATATACATATATATATTACACACACACATAAATTTATACACATCATATACATATATATATTTATATCTATATCTATATCTATATCTATATATATATATATACACACACAAACACATACACATACATATATATATAAACACAAATATTATATATATATATATATATATATATATATATACACATACATACACACACACACACACAAATATTATATACATATATATATATATATATATATATATATATATATATATATATGTGTATATATATATGTAATATATATACATATATAATAATATATATACATAATATATATATTCATATATATATATACACAAAATATTATATATATACATAATATATATATATATATATATATATAAACTACATCTATTTTAACTGAATGCTACTGGGAAAATGCTGTGCTCATTTTTTTTTTAAATGTCTCAAAGGAGTCAATTAGTAGACCTTGTGACCTTACCTGTTTTCACCTTTCCTTGAATTGCTAGGAAAAACTTTTTTTTTTTTTTTTTTTTTTTGCTAATGCTATAAATATCGATGGTGTTATTTTTACTACAGACATTATAATTAGTAGAATGTTATAAACATTAATAACAGCAAAATATAATATAAAATATTTTCATAAATCAAGGAAAAGGGTAGATAGGCGAGACAGGTGGTACATGCCATGCCCCTATGAGTTTACTTGTTTAATTGTTTTAATACGGAGATGGCTACACTTGTACTAAGTCACGAATGAGCCAGTTGTGAGTACTGCCTGTCTCACCCGTTTACCCTTTCCATTTATCTACGAAAATAATTTTTTCACATTTTCCCCCCAATTCAAGGAAAGGTGAAATCAGGTAAGGTCACAAGGTCTACTAATTGACTCCTTTGTGGCTAAGCACTAGCAGAGCCATCTGCTAGTGTATATGTGTATATATATGTAAATTTTTCCTTTCGATAATGGGAAACAAATGTATAGGAAGGGAAACATTTGTCAAATCAAATGTTACGACAGACAGTTGTTCTATTATCATGTTATTTTTTGTGCATCTTCATGATGTATAGAGGTAAAACAAATCTAGAATTTACTAGACAATTTCTTTGAAACTAATTGACTCCTTTGTGGCTAAACACTAGCAGAGCCATCTATGGGCAGAGACATTTAAAAAAAAATGAGCACAGCATTTTCCCAGTAGCATTCAGTTAAAATAGATATAGTTTATATATATTTATATATATATATATATATTTATATATGTATGTGTATGTGTTTGTGTGTGTATATATATAGATATAGATATAGATATAGATATAGATATAGATATAGATATATAGATATATATATGTATATGATATATATAAACTTATACATATCATTAAGACATTAAGAAAAAAAATCAGGGTGCAATTTTGATCAGTTCCATTTTGACGATTATAAAAGGAGCAAGCTCTTAAAAGTTTGTTCCGTGAGATTACATTTTCAAATTAGAATTGGCAGAAAGTGAGGAAAATTAATGTGTCTTGCTATTATTGTGGGGTAAGTGGAACAGGAAGATTTACAGGATTGAGGATGTTTGCTGTCTTGCTTTGTCCTTTTCATAGTCATTAGTCATTTGTGTTCATGCTTTGTCTAAATTATGGAAGTATGATAGCTAGAGTTAGGTATAGGTATTTAACAGCCATTTTTTCCTTTCCCTTGTCATCTTCATCCCTT
>NC_061831.1:27801370-27803870 GCF_019202785.1 Penaeus chinensis
TATACCTACTACTTGGTCTGGCTGTAGCAATGATACACGCCTTAGTGCAGTCGCAGTGGCTGTCTCTGACCACTTCCGTTCCTCAGTCACGAAAGGTACCCCTGTTGACGAACGCATTCTGCTTGTGAGAATGAAGCATACTCTGGGCTTCATATCTCTAATGGCAGTTTGCGTTCCTATTGAGGGAAGTGGGCTCGAAGAGAAAAAGATGTTCTACATTAAACTAAACTCTGTAGTGGATCAGTGTCCCCAAGGGGACACCCTCATGGTCCTCAAGAGTAAGGTGGTGGCTCAGGAGTATGCAGTGGCAGTCTCAAATCAGTTGAAGTGCTTGGCACTCTAGGGGACCCTGCTGAACTGTCGGATACCTTTAAGCGGGAAACCCTGTCAAGCTGCTGAGGAGTGCCTTGGGATCTGACCTCGGCAAAGGAGGCGTGTTGTCTCAGACGAGACGCTGAACACTATAGAGATGAGTCATGCTGCCAGACTGGATGGGAACCTTGTCTTGCACAGGTATTTCATTGCTCAGTGCACCAGGCAAGGTCCTCACTCATCTGCTTTTGGCACGAGTGTGCAACCACCTTTTACGAGCACAGAGACCTGAGCAGTCTGGTTTTAGGGCCAAGAAGTCAACTGTAGACCGTGTCTTGGCACTTCGTATCCTTGTGGAGTTTCAACAAGGTATGCTTGCAGCTTCTGTTGATCTCAAGAAGGCTTTCGACTCAGTGCAGCGGGAGAGTCTCTGTAGCCTACCGGGTCTCCATGGGATCCCCCCTGTGATTATTGGTTTGCTGTCTGGCCTGTATACAGATACTGAGAGTGCTGTCAAGTGTGGGGTGGGCATCTCTGCCTTTTTTCCGGAGCCTGCTGGGGTGAGATAGGGATGTGTACTGGCCCCAACCCTTTTCAATACTTGTATGGACTGGATACTTGGCCGTGCCATGGACCGTCGTTCCTGTGGGGCATCAATTGGTAATATTAAGGTCACAGACCTTGACTCTACCTGATGATACATTGGAGGTCCTGGAAGTAGCTCTCGAGGTGCTGCATAAGGAGGCAAAGCCGTTGGGACTTTCTGTCAACTGGGCCAAGACTAAGGTTCAGGAATTTGGGGACTTGTTGGATGTCGATGTTCAGTCTGTGCATGCCTGTGGCGAGAACATTGAAATCTTGGATAGCTTCACTTATCTTGGTAGTGTAGTGCAGAGCGATGGAGGTTCCGGCCGGGAAGTCACTCGACGACTCGGACTGGCCTACAGCGTTATGGACTCACTCAATAGGAGTATTTGGGGCTGTCGGTATTTGACTAGGAGAACTAAGATCAGGCTCTTCTGATCACTGGTGATCCCGGTCTGACTCTATGGGTGTGAGACCTGGAAACTGAACAGTGCTCTGAAGGCCCGTCTTGACTCCTATGGTACTAAGTGTCTTCGCAGAATCATGGGGTATACCTGGAGGGACCATGTGTCCAATCAGAGGATACTCCATGCGACTGATTCAAGACCTATTACCAGTCTGATACGAGAGTGCCAACTTCAGCTATAGGGGCATGTGGCTCATTTTCCTGAGGAAGATCCGTCTCATAGGGTCATCTCCGAGAGGGTTGACCCAGGCTGGAGAAGACCAAGGGGAAGGCCACGGAACTCTTGGCTGAAGCAAGTCGATCAGAACTGCCAAGATGTGCTGTACATATACACACATATATATACATATATATATACATATATATACATATATATACATATATATACACATATATATACATATATATACATATATATACACATATATATACATATATATACACACATATATATATACATATATATACACACATATATTCATACATATACATATATATATACATATATAAACACACATACATATACCGTGTACATAAGCACGTATAGAACCACGCTTGCCACGTGGCTACTCGAGGAGCTTACCCAAGCCGACCGACGGTGGCGCCCCCAAGCCCCCAGTTCCCGGGTATTTAAGGCCGAGGTTGAATCAGGTCACAGAGTTCTTGCCCAGCGCGTGTCCGGTCAAGGTAGGCTGCCCGGCCTATAGTTTCAAGCGGGAGGGCTCCGGTCATTCTCGGCAGCCTTCCGCCCCCCCACTGGGCTGACCGCGACTACCCGCACTGTGCTTTACCCAGACCTTGTCCCGTGTTTTACCATAACTGGTGTTGTGAACCGTACTTACGTTAACTTTCACTGCTGTTCACCATAGCTTTTACTGTCTGGTGGCAGGGTGATCGTTGCGTCCTTTTGGCTTGCAACGTGGACACACAGTCTCTGAAATTCGAAACCTGTGAGTACACATTTTGGGCCTTTTCCTTTTCTTTCTTTTCTCTTCCTTCTCCCATAAATGTGCAGTTATCCTCACGATGGTTTTGTTGGGTTAAAGTGCTAATTGACAGCAAATGGCATTCTCTCCATTCTTCTGACCACAGATCACTCTACTGTGTGATCGCAGTATTTATTTAATCTTTTCTCGT
>NC_061831.1:27811370-27813271 GCF_019202785.1 Penaeus chinensis
TTTTTTTTTTTTTTTTTTTCATTTTATTTAGTGCCCAACTGAAGCAATGGGACTTGCACTTCTCTGGGTGCAACAGTTACATACAATGATATCAGATTCACACATGTTATGAATGAAAATAAACAAAAATGAATAAATTATTTAACTGATAAACAGGAATACCTATATTCATAAAGGGGTCATCAATGACTTGACTCAGTTATCAAATTAGCACCTCATCTAACTTCCAGATTGGAGAATGAGGCAAATTCAAATATGATAAAAGATGGATATAAAATAAAAAGGGATGTTCAATTACCAAGATCAAGGAAACAGTCTTAGTACCTAACCTTGCACAACTGAACAACTGTGAAATAAAATTATACTTTAAAGATAGAAATCCTGGAAGATGAAACTTTTGCTACATATAAATATGTATGTCAAAAGAATAAGTTAATAAGCAACTTTATCTGAACAGGGTTTTACCTTTTATAATTGCAAAGGCTCCTAGTTTAAGAGCGTTTTTTTGCAATTAGTAAATCTGACAGTAAAAAAAAAGAAGAAAAGGAAAAAAAAGAAAAAAAAGAGGGAATCAGACTCTGTAAGCTGAACTACAGAGGGAAGATATCTGCAAACAGAAATCACAAGTGATAAACTAGATCAAGTAACCAAAAGAGAAGAGACTGAGCCCTGATAACAAATGCTGTCACAAAATATACAATGCCTACAATCAATACTTCATCACAGAAATGAAATCACTGAAATGTAAGGTACAACTTAACCATGTAAGATTACACAAATTCAAACATGTGAGTGATTTAACCAACAACAAAAGCTCAAACATTTGCTTGAAATAAAAAACAGCTACCACAGCTACAGGTTCAGCTGAATCCACCAGAAGAAAACAGGAGTACTTTCTTCTTCTTCTTTTTTCCTTTTTTTCCTCCTGCTGTGGACACTTCCAACTCTTTATTCTGACCTGCTAGATATGAAAAATCAAGAATTAGTATTAGTATATGAATGGTGAACTCCAAATTGAGGACATGAAAAAATTCAATAGTGTATACTAAACTCACCTGTTGGTTTCAAAGCAGCAGCATCAAAAGCTTTTGCAATTGCATCACTAAATGCATGTTTAAACTCTGGAACAGGAGCTACCTCTTCCTCTTCATCTTCAGAGAGGAGTCCACTGTTAGCAGATGGGGCACCTACTCCACCATAACCTGCACTGCTCCTTGTCCCCCAAGCTCTGCCACCTTTGAGAGAATGGAGATTCCAGTCACGCTCAAGTCAAACCTGATGTGATTATGTCACTTCCATCTATTATCACAAAAAAACATAAACGTCTATATAAGAATTACCAGAAGCAATTACTAAAATAAATTAATGTGCTCACCCTCAGTACTGTTTTTGCCAGCATTCACAGGATCAGGCCAAGCAGCTTTTCCAAGAGATGGGCCATAGCCCACCAGCTGAATTGGCAGGTTCATTTGGTAGAGGATGCACCTTGCTTTGCCCTTCACGAATCATCTTAAATAAAAATAATTATGCTCACAGATGTTCCATTAACCATTGGTTAAGGAGCATCATGAACTGTCCACTGTAGTTTTTATTTGTGATCTTTATCTATACATAGATGACTACACAAACACTGTCCCCCAAGGAGTCGATTAGTACTGACCTTACTTGCTTACCCCTTATTTAGTTTTTTTTTTTATAATATTATCATTAATGCTGTTAATATTAATTACTATTACTACTATTACGTAGTTAACAATACAAATAGTAGAAAAGAAAAAAAAAGTTAAAGGACAATCAGGTGACATCATTATCAACAACCTGGGGACTAAGAACTTCTAGATCTATCTAGGTTTTTAAAAAATCACAGAGGACTGGGCTTGTATGCACATGCCCCTTCAGGA
>NC_061831.1:27813371-27815871 GCF_019202785.1 Penaeus chinensis
TTTTTAATTAGGGGTAGAGAGGTCTGCACTCCAATCACAAATTTCTTTTTAGTCTCACGCTCAATACCCCCAAAGACCCACACTTGACTAAGTTGCTCTGTTGTACTTGGGGTTTCATGAACAGAAATCGTTGTTTCCCAAACGTTACACCGGCACCTCCTATAAATTTTGTTTTGAAACCCAAATTTTTGGGGTTACTTCAGAACAAAAACTCCCCCAAATTCTACGCTATTTGTTTTTGACATGCCAATGCAGTTAATAACACTCATGATCCCAATGCTTCTGAAGCCAATGATTAACAAACAAAATTACTTTAAATGGTTCCACAAGTGTCCTCTGCAGGAACGTGCCTATATAATCCGCTGCGGAAAACACAACTTTTAAACGCCTTTTTATCACGCTATTTTTTTTAAAATGGGCCCAAATTAAAAGTATTTTGATTGCACCCCCCACACCTTTTGCCCCTCCATTTTGAATAAGGAGTTATTACAATGGTTTTTACTTCCCCACTATACAAAACCTATCACCCCCATGTTGCCAAGGGGAAAGGGTTTTAAACATATACATGAAAATACAATTGCTCTCGTGACATTGTCACGCACATGCACGGTACTATTATTCTTTAAAAAATGTTTCGCGAGCACTTTGTATGAAAACATACTAAATTTAAAATTTCCCCGTGCTATTCTTCAGCCCCCTCTGCCCGTAATATGAGCTGACAATCGATTTGCGCAGAGTAAGATTTAAAATTGGTTACTGTAAATAATCGATATTATCATAGTAATACTCTTGTAATGTCATATCCTTTCAGGCAGAAACAAAATGTCCTTCATGTAAGCTGACGTGGACTTTTTCTACGAACGAAATTAGAAGTAATGCAATAAATGTTACAAAATAGAATGGCATCACTGTTTTAGGTTAATTTTCTGACTATGACAATCGTGTGATGAGAACAAATCTGATGATAATCTCCATCGGATTCTCCAGCCGACAATCTTGATGTGATTTGATAAGTCCCGATAGCAGGGGAGGGCATGAAGTAGATCAGGGAAATTATGGGGTAAAACAGGCTTAAATAAGCAAAATAGAGAACAGAAATGTGTAAAACAAGCACAAAAAACACTTAAAATCGGCAAATGATACCCTACAGACATCGCCACCATCTTTGAAAGTCTACGGACCGACGCACCAATTTTCGAAAAACTACGGGATTTCACATGATCCAGATCCCCTGTGGTAATCGTAAAATGCGTCCTAACCAATAAACCAACCTAACCTAACCCTGTGGGATTTATACACTACGATCTATATATTCCCTAGCCAAGGGGCTCTGCCCCTTGGACCCCGTGGTATTAAATGCGCCTAGCCAGGGGGCTTTGCCTTGCCTAGCCTAGCCTAGCCTAATTATATGTGCCTAGCAAGGGGGCTATGCCCCCTGGACCCCCGTGGCTTTAAGAAAATACGATCTATATATTCCCTAGCCAAGGTGCTCTGCCCTCAGAACCGCCCAGGGTAAAACCACATACCTTTATATAACGAAAGATCGAACTTTTCTTCGCTTCCGTCTATGGTCCGAGTTCCTTGGTTTGTAATCACTTTTTTCGACATTTGGGGCACTTGTTGGGTTCAAATATCAAGCTGAGATAGATACTATTATCTATTTGTTCTATATATCCACTATACGGCTTTAAAAATGACCCGGAATCAACGCAACACACTTAAAATGTGACACTTCTCACCGGCATTTCGGAACTAATGGCAACTGACGAAGTGTCAAATCTCCCGGTGGAAAAAGGCACCTGTGCACATGGTTATTGTGCAAAAGAGTGTAAATAATTACCAAAGCACGTAAAAGAAATATAATAAAAATAAAACAATTCATTAAATACATGAATTCTCTGGCAATTCTCTGGCAATTACAAAATAATCGTTTTCACAAGCGCGTAGTAATACATGGACTACTTCATAGATCGCAATAAGGAGTTACGCTTCACATTTGTTTTGGTCCAGGCAAGGTAAACATGGATGGGGACTTAGCCTCAGAGCAGTGCCATGCAGAGCCTATTTTGTCATTTCCTGGGAAATATGAGGCCGCTGCAGATTTAGTTGTATTAATTCCTATTCTATTTTTTGTGCTCTACAAGATGGCAATTTTGCTCTACCTCTGTGCATCGCTCTCGGTAACATTAACCCAGGGTTAAATCACAAACTTTTCAGCGCTTCCGTCTATGGTCAGAAATGCTTGGTTTCTAATAATTTTTTTTGCCATTTGGGGCACTTGTTGGGCTCAAATATCAGGCTTAGATATATCCACAATATGACTTTAAAAATGACCCAGAGTCGACGCAGCACTTGAAACGAAACATTTCTCACAGTGTTTCTCACTGAATGGCCGGCGAGCGACCTGTCAAATCTCCCGGTGAACACACGCATGCGCACAAGGTTATTGTTCAGAATAGCGTAAATAATTACCAAAAGACATAAATAAAGTATAATAAAA
>NC_061831.1:27820871-27868371 GCF_019202785.1 Penaeus chinensis
CGCTATCTTGGAAAGAGAGTGAGAGAGAGAGAGAGAGAGAGAGAGAGAGAGAGAGAGAGAGAGAGAGAGAGAGAGAGAGAGAGAGAGAGAGAGAGAGAGAGAGAGAGAAAACTTCTGTGTCATCCTTCTCCCATAAACAATTAAAAAGGATTGACTTTCCACTCTCCTCAGTACCATATTCAAGATGTAAAAATTCATCTCAGTTAAGGAACTAATCACTTATAGCACGAAAAGTTTACTACGAGCAATCATTATCAGTGTAACCATATGGGGAACGTTACACTTGGCTTGGCATATTGTCCTTCTACTCCAATTTCAAAAAAAAAAAAAAAAAAATCGACTAAATGATACTGCTTTCTTTCCACCAGTCTCAGGTTAAGTTGCTAAATATCATACAGATTTCATCTCACTTAGATTTTCCCATGGACAAATGGACTAGCCTGCTCTGTTTCACAAAAAAATGATACTTTTCACAAAATATGATACTCTGCCCCTTCTCAAAATAATTGAGAAGAGGTAAAGTATCATATCATGTAATTATGTTTGTAGCGTATCAGCCTTATTATAAGAATAGGTAATACTGACTAAGAGGACATTATACACCCTCAATTTTTATCTATATGCAGGTCCAAATTAGGGTCATTTGGGAACCAACCAATGATATTATGAAGCCTGCCTCGGACCGAGCCACTTTCCAACTCGTCCCCCCTCGTCTGTATTTTATAAGTGTAAAAGTTTAGAAACATCACGGAAAATAAGTATATATTTCCAGTTTATAACCCTCTGTAACGGCACCAGCCTGACTGTTGTAAGGGGAAGCAGTTGTAGGTCCTTTCACAATGTTAGTCGGTTGGAATCGTAATCAGTCAAATATTCTGAATCGGCTAGACGGCATGAGTCTGACTTAAACTAAAACATGGTAAGATGCATGTGTACTGTAATTGCTAAAAGATATATAGATTTACACATTTTCCAGTATATGATACTGCAGTATACGATTATTATCATTGTCATTATTATCATCATTATTCTTATTATTATCATCATCACCGTCATTACCATCATCATCATCATCATCACATCATTATATCAGTATATACCATTAATTATGTTATCATAATTATCATCACTTCATCATGTAATTATATATCATTATCAGGGTTATCATTATCATTATCATTATTATCAGTGTTATCATCATGATATCATTGCCAAGACGAAATGAACTCACTACTCAGAAGACAAGAGTTTTGAGGACTTGCATTTCCTTGGTCTCGTGCAAACTGGCATCCAAAGAACAAGTTTATAAGCCATGCGTTCGAAAGAGATATGGCACACAAAGGGACACTTACCGAATATGGGAAAGCTGGGAACTGACCCTAAAATTTTAAAATGAATATTTCTTGCTATTTCTCTATCTATGCATCTCCCTTTCTTTTTATGACTGACTCTCTCTTTCTTTCTCCTTCTGTCTGCCTATCTCTCTCTCTCTTTCTCTTTCTCTCTCTAATTCACCCTTTCTCTCTCTGTGTTTCTCTCTAATTACATTTCTATTCCTCTTCTCTCTCTTTCTTTCGAGATTTGTGTGAGTCTGTCTTTTTGTTTCTCTTTGGCGGAATCCTGTTTCTCATACCTAAAGGAGTGTGTTCCATCATTCGCAAGTGCTTTGGCTTCAGTAATGAGATGGAGCAAGTCACTGAGTAAGACATTCCACAATAGGGTAAGTAGTAAGCAGAGTGTTTTCCATTGAGAACAACTCTCATTTGTCTGTCGAGTAGATAATTTTTCAAAAGGACCAGGAGTTTTCTCACTCCAAATGCTTTCAACTTGTTTAAAAAACCTAGGTGCCATACTCTGTGTCCAGGGCAAGAACACAAGTGCGCTGTTCACGGTCAAGTGCAACTGACCAGTCTGCAGGTATCTGTAACTGCAGGTCGGCAGCAGAGCGGTTCTTCCGAAAGCAATAGTACTGGTTAGACAAAATATGTTTTTTGTTGAGGTGGTTTGTTGGCTGGGAAGATATTATTTTGTTCAAGTATCTTGCTAATGATTGGCAGCAAGGAAACTGGTCGTCATTTTTTTTGACTGGGGACAACATTGCTTTGTTTCCAAAGTGTAGCTCATTTGCAGGAGCTTAAGTATGTGTTAAAAATTAAAGTGAGAGGAGATGACAGCTCCTTTGCGAACCTCTGGAGCAACCGAGGGTTAACACTGTGAGGTCCTGTAGCTTTTCTCGTGTCTACATTGCGCAGGAGTTTCTCCACTTCTTTCTCACTTGTTGTTATCCTGCATAGTTTCTCATTGCTCAAGACTGGAAGTGTGGGTGGATTTTGCTCGGGGTATGGAACTGTCCTTTTACTTGATAAATGTCTTGCTAGTGCATCTGTCTTTTCTTCGGAGCTTACTGCTAGTGTCCCATCTTTTGTTATTAAGGGTGAGATAGTTTCATCCTTTGTGTTGCCTTACTGGTCTTTGACAATATTCCATCATAATTTTATTTATTTGTGTTTTGTTTTCTTCCATTGCTGAATGGTCCATTTCTGAGTATGTTCCATTTCTTGCGCAGCCTGTCTATGGAATTACTTGTCTCTGTTTGTAGGATTTCTTTTATGACGGATCCTTGGACATCACTGTTCGTCCTCTCGAGCAAAGGAGATCTTAGATCAGGGAGCTTTGATGAGTAATTCAAATGGATACAAAACTTATTTTAATTAAAACAGAGGTGAAGGAATTAACATTCTGATCTATATTGCCCTGGATTTCATCGTCCCATTTTATACAAGACAGAGCCTCTTTGAATCCTATCCAGTTTGCATTCTCCCACTTCCCCATCATTCTTGTAGTACTCTCTTCCCTAGCTGTACTTAAGCTGATCTTTGTTATAACAGCTTCGTGGTCAGATGTCCCAACTTCACCAAGTGGATCAGACTTTACCGAACTGGGTCCAGACACGATCCAGAACGATGCGTTGGAAAGTTCTGTAGGTCATGGACTGCCATTAGTTCATCGAAAGCAGACTGTACTCTGTGCTGCTTTAGGTCACCAAATAACAAAAAATTGCAGGTGGTTACAAGCTGATCAAGGTTTTACATTACATTACATTACATTGGAAAGGGAAGATCTGTAACTGCAGTTTTTTTTTTGTAACAGGGTGCAATTCCTCCTCCGTATTTCTATCTCTCCGTTTTTTCCGATTTCAATGATGATTTTGGTAACTATTAGAGTAATAATGATAATAATGATCATAATGATATTAATCATAACAATAACTATGATAAAAGTGAGAATAATGAGAAATTTGACAAAATTAAAATTATAATGATAATTTTGAAAATAATGGGAATAATTACAATATTAATAATAATGACAATAATAAGAATGATAATAATAATAATATTATTATTGTTTTAGTCATTATTACCATTACTATTATCATTATTATTATTATTATTATTAGTATAGCTTTTATTAGTAATATTATTGCAAGAAAACGTTATAGTTGTAATAATTATAATAATAACGGTAATAGTGAAACAAAATGACAATAACAATAACTATAACATCGATATTATTGTTATCATTATTGTTCTTATATACATATTAGTAGTAGTATTTTTATTATTAGTATATTAAATATATAGATAACTAATAATTATAATAATAACGATAATAAGGAAAAAAAAATCATAAAATTATGATTAGAGTAAACATTTTGTAAATAATGGGAATAATAGAATAATAATAATAATATTTTTATTATTATTGTTGTTATTATTATTATCAATATTATTAGTATTACTAAAACTATTACCATTTCTATTATTATTACTTTTACTATTATGATTGTAATATTGAAAGTAATTATTGTTAATACTACTACTATTACTATCATGATTATCATTATTATTATTATTATCATTATCATCATCATTTAATAATGATAATAATACTAATAATAACAATTATAAATGTAATAATCACATTGAAAAAGATAATAATTAGAATAATGATATTAATGATTATTATTATCTATTCTATGTATTATTATCATTATTATCATTATTATTTTTACTATTATCATGATTGCAAAAGCGTATATAATATAACTATAATAATTACACTGATAACGATAATAATGAAAATAATTATGATGATTATTATTTCAATATCGTTATTATTGTTAACATTATTGATAATATTTTATTATCATTATTATTATTATTGTTATCAGTATTATTATTATAATTATTATTATCATTATTATTATTATTATTATTATCATTATCATTATTATTATTATTATTATTATTATTATTATTATTATTATTATTATTATTATTATTATTATTATTATTATCATTATTATTATTATTATTGTTATTATTATTATTAATGTTATTAGCATAATTGGAAAAAAATATAACTGTAATAATTACAATAATAATGATTATAATGAAAAAGATAATAATAATTATTATAATATCGTTATCATTGTTATTATTGTTTATTATTATTATTATTATCATTATTATTATTAACATAATTGCAAAATAAAATAAAATATATAACTGTAAGAATTACAGTAATAACAATGATATAGAAAATAATGATTATAATAAATATTATAATATTGTTATCATTGTTAATTGTTATTGTTAATATTTTTAATGTTATTCTTATCACTATCATTATTATTAATAGCAGTAGCAGTAATAGTAGTATATATGTAAAAAACAACTGTAATAAATACAATAGTAATAAAAATGATACTAATTGTGATAGAAATTGAAAATGCGATTTCTGGTCGTATAAGAATTATTATCAGTGTTTTCTTATGAATCATTTTTACTATTAGTATAATTACCAGAAATATATATAGGGCGGCAAAAATTACAATAATAAGGATAATAATGATGACAATGATTTTTATTCTCCTTTTTATTATTATTGTTTTATTGTTATAATTATTAGTAGTATAATTACACACACACACACACACAATATATATATATATATATATATATATATATATATATATATTTAAAAACATATATATATATATATATATATATATATATATATATATATATATATATATATATATATATATATATATATGTATATATATATATAAATATATATATATATATATGTTTATATATATATGTATATATATATATGTATATATATAGATATATGGCGGCAAGAATTACAATAATAATGATAAAAGTGATGATAATGATCATAATAATGATAATAATGATTATGACGATAATAATAATGATGATATTGATGATAATGACGATGATAATGACGATAATAATGCACATTTATAATAAAACATGAAAAAGAAAAAAATCCCAAAAGTCGGAAAAGCGGCAAAATCTAGCGAAATATAGCATTGATGATTTTGGCAATTATTAGGGTAATAATGATAACTATGATCGTAATTGTATTAATCATGAAAATAATGGTGAGAATAACAATTTGGATGAAATTGCGATTATGATAGTAATTCTAATAATAATGGGAATTATTAGTATTATTGCAAAAATATATATTATTACTGTAATAATTACAATAATAAAGATAAAAGCGAAAATATTGATAATGATAATTATTTTAATATTTTCATTATTTTTATTATTACGTTATTATCGTTATTATTATCATTATTATTTTAATTAGTCTTATAATTGAAAAAAAAATACAACTGCAATAAATAAAATAATAACGAAAGTAATAAGAATAATGGTAATAATAATTATTATAATATCGTTATTATTTTTATTATTATTGCTATTATTGTTATCATTACTATTATTGTTATTTTTAGTAGTATTACAATAACAAAAAAAAAAAAAAGTCACAACTATAATGATTAAAATAATACCGATAATAATAGAAATAATGATCATTATAATTTGTATAACATCGTTATTATTTTTATTATCATTGGTATTTTTGTTATTTTTATTATCATTATTGTTTTTAGTGGTAGTATAATTGTAAAAAATAAAATCACAACAGTAATAATTAAGATAATAACGACAATAACGAAAATATTAATAATTATATATATTATAATATCGTTATTATTGCTGTTATTATTGTTATCATTGTTGTTATTATCATTATTGTTGTTGGTATTATTGGTATATCATCATCATTCATCATTTTGGAGCTAACGCCGGCAGGGGCGCATAGCCGCATCCACCCTCCGCTTCCACCTACGAGGATCCCTCATAGCGAGCCGCCAGGCAGGGGCCCGGCCCATCTCTAGTTCCTCACGACAGGTTTGATCGATCTGCCCAAGCCACGACCTTCTCGGTCGTCCCACAGGCCTCCTCCACCCAGGGTTGTCTCGGACAGAGACAACCTGATGGGCAGGATCATCCTATGGGAGTCGAGCCAAGTGGCCATATAGCCTGAGTTGGCGATCACGGATTGTGCAAGTAACAGGTCCTGTACCGGTCTCACGGTGCAGCCGTTGGTTGGACACATGGTCCCGCCAACTGTACCCCATGATCCGGCGCAAGGATCTGTTACAAAAGGCATCAAGACGAGATTCCAGAGCACAAGATAGTGTCCAAGTTTCACTACCATAGAGTAAAACTGGGAGTATCAGGACCTTGAAAACACGTAACTTGGTCCTTCTGCATAGGTACCGACATCTCCAAATACTCTTGTCAAGAGATTTCATGACCCCTGCTGCCAGGCCAATCCGTCTACTGACTTCTTGGTCTGACAGCCCAGAGTCGTGAAATGCACTACCGAGGTATATAAAGCTCTTTGTGACTTCGATGTTTTCACCGCAAGCAAGTATCGACTGTACAGGGTCTCCTAGCAGGCCCCCAAAATCCTGGATCTTGGTCTTGGTTCAGCAGACCTCTAGCCCCAGGGGCTTCGCTTCATTGCTAAATGCATCTAGAGCCGCCACAAGGGTTTCCAGAGATTCAGAGAGTACGGCAACATCATCGGCAAAGTCAAGGTCTGTAATCTTGATATTGCCCAGAGTTGCTCCACAGTGACTTTGGACAGTAACTCTACCCAGTATCCAATCCATGCAAGTGTTGAAAAGTGTTGGTGCAAGAACACAGCCTTGCCTCACACCAGAACTAACAGGGAAGAAGCTCGACAGGCCCCCACCACACTTTACAGCACTTTCAGTGCCTGTATACAGGTTTGCTATTAGTCCAATAATCCTTATTGGAATTCCTCTTAGTCTCAGGATCTCCCAGAGAGATTCGCGATGCACCGTGTCAAACGCCTTCTTGAGATCGATGTAGGCTGCGAGTAGCCCACGTCCGAACTCACGACGGCGCTCTATAATGATTCGAAGCGCCAGGATGCGGTCTATTGTGGACTTACCAGGAGTGAAACCAGATTGCTCCGGTCTTTGGTGCCTCAACAGGTGGTCCCTGATACGTCTCAGTAAGATGTGTGCGAGTACCTTGCCTGGTACACTGAGTATTGTAATTCCTCGGTGATTGCTGCAGTCCCAGCGATCCCCTTTCCCCTTCCAGAGAGGGATGACCACACCCCTCAGCAGGTCAGGGGGAAAGGTACCAGTCTGCCAGATGGCAGACAGGACTGCATGCAAGCCCCTTGCCATAGGTTCTCCACCAGCCTTTAACAATTCGGCTGGGATGCCACAGACACCTGCTGCTTTACCACTCTTCAGCTTGGAGATCGCCCCCCTGATTTCGGTCAGGGAGGGTGGATCCTCGCTGATGGGTGGATCTGGCAGAGGAGTCTCAACATTACCCGCATCCATGTTAACTGTTGGTGGATCAACCTTATACAACTGCTCAAAATACTCAGCCCAACGCACACGCACCCCATCAGGATCTGAGATTATCTGGCCACTTGCTGAGCGGACTACAGTCGTCTGTGAGGGGGGCTTGGAGTTCAGCTTTCTCAGAGCTTGGTAGGCAGGACGAAGGTCATTTACAAGGAAATGGCTTTCGACCTCCTCTGCAAGACTACTGATAAACTGTTCCTTATCCCTTCTCAACAGTGACCTAGTCCTGCGCACCAGAGAGCGGTGCAAGGTGCGATCCCCTGACAGTCGAGCCTCACGACAAGCATCTGTGGCTTCCAGCGTCTCCTGCGAGATGGAGTTCTGTCTTGTTCTTGGGCGTTCACCAATGGATTCCTGAGCTGCATCAAGCGTTTTACGCTTGAAGGTATCCCACATAAGAACAGGGTCTGTCTGGCCCTCGAGTGCTGTGAGACGACCAGAGATAGCCTCGGCAAACCCCCGGGTACACTCGTCCTTCCTCAATCTGTCCAAATTAAACATCCTAGGGTGTTCATTTGGGCGACGGGGGGTTCTAAAGTGGACCCGGAGAGTAGCCACTACTATTCTATGATCAGTTCCACAGAACTCAGCGCTTCGATATACCCTGCATTTCTGGAGGATCCTCCATCGAGTGCTAACGAGGATGTGGTCGATCTCCTTGGCCACTCTTCCTGTATCACTGTACCAAGTCCAGCGATGCGGGTCAGAACGCTGATACCAGGAGCCAGAAATCCTCAATTTCTGGGACCTAGCAAAGTCACGGAAAAGGAGGCTATTCTCGCTGCCAGCATCAGCTCCTGAGCCATGAGGACTGACAGACATCTCGTAGCCAGCTCGATCACAGCCGGATACCGCATTGAAGTCGCCCAGAACAATACGAATATCTCGCCGAGGACATCTGTCTGCCACAGATGCAAGTTTGGCGTAAGTATAATTGCAAAAAAAAATAAAAAAATAAAACTGGAATAATTGCAATAATAATATAAATATCGATAATTATGATAAAAGTTAAAAATGCGATTTTTGTTATAAATTTTTTTATTGTTGTTTCTATTGTTTCTATTATTTATAATATTAGTATAATTACCAAAAACAATATATATAGCCGCAATGATTACAATAATAATGATAATATTGATAAGAATGATAAAAATGAAAATTTTACTTTTGTTATTATTGTTATTATTATTGTTTTTATTGTTATAATTATCCATATTATTAGTATAATTACCAATATATATATATATATATATTTAAGGTAGCAGTATCTATAGGAGCCTTTTCAGGCTTTTCCAAAATGACGTATTAATGACAATAATGATGATAAAAAGGTGAATAATGAGAATTTTAATAAAATTGCAATTATAAGAAAGATTTCGATAATAATAGGAATAATTGTAGTGACAATATTATTATTATTATTATTATTATTATTATTACTATTATTATCACTATTATTATTATTGTTATTATTATTATTATTACTACAATTATTATTATTGTGATTATTATTTTTTTTTATTATCATTATTATTATTGCAAAAAAATATATCATAACTGTACTTATAAAAAAATAACAATAGTAATGAAATTAACACTAATAATTATTATTATAATATGGTTATTATTGTTATTATTATTTTTAATATTTTTATTATTAGTATAATTGTAAAAAATAAAAATAAAACTGTAATAATTGCAATAATAACGATAATATTGTAAATAATGGTTTTAATAATTATTTTTGTCATTATTGCAAAAAAAAAAAAAAATAAAAAATAAAACTGCAATAGTTGGAATAATATTGATAATATTGATAATAATTATAACAAATGGAAGTTCGATTTTTGTTATTATTATTATTATTATTGTTATTGTTTTTATTATTTTTATTATTTGTATCATTTGTATTATTAGCAAAAAAATATATATGGCCACAATAATTACAATAATAACGAAAATAATGATAATTATAATAAATATGAAAGTTCGATTTCTGTTATTATTTCTATTATTATTACTTTTATTGTATTTATTATTTATATTATGAGTATAATTAGCAAAAAAAAAAATATATGGCGACAATAAATACAATAATAATGATAATACTGATGATAATGAAGCTAATAATTGCAATAATAATGATAATGATGATAATGACGGGAATGATGATGATAATGATGATAAAGATGATAACAACAACAATAATGTCCATTTGTAATACAAAAGGAAAAATTAAAAAAAACCCTCAAAAGTCGAAAAAGCGGCAAAAACAAGCGAAATATAGCTTTTTGAGAGCTTACTCAAAAGTGACGTTTTTTCGATTTCAATGATAATTTTGACAATTTTTAGGGTAAACATGATAATAATAAGCATAATTGCATTAATCGTGACCATAATGATGATAGCAATGAGAATAATGAGAATTTTGATAAAATCATAATTATATTAATTCTGATAATAATGCGAATAATTGCAATATTATTATTATCATTATTATTATTACCATTATCATCATCATCATCTTCATCATTAATATCATTATTATTATTATTATTGCAAAAAATATATATTATATTGTAAGTATAAAAAATTAAAATAATAATGAAAATAAAACTATTAATAATTATTATAATATGGTTATTATTATAATTGTTATTATTATTTTTAATATTTGTATTATTAGTATAATTGTAAAAAAAAAAAAAAAAATACAACGGTAATAATTGCAATAATAACGATAATATTGTAAATAATTATTTAAATAATTATTATAATGTCGTTATTTTTGTTATTATTGATGTTATAATTGTTATTATTTTTCTTAATATTTTCATTATGAGGATAATTACAAAAAAATATCAAATCTGTAATAATTAAAATAATATTGATAATATTGATAATTATTATAAAAATTTAAAGTTCGAGTTTTGTTATCATTATCATTATTGTTTTTATTATTTTTATTATTTCTATTATCTATATTATTAGCAAAATATATATATATGGCCGCAATGATAATAACAATAATGAAAATAATGATAATTCTAATAAATATGAAAGTTCGATGTTTGTTATTATTTTTATTATTATTGCTTTTATTGTTTTTTATTATTTCTATATATAATAAAAATATATATGGCGACAATAATATGATAATGATGATAATGACGGTAATGATGATGATAATGATGATAATGACGGTAATGATGATGATAATGATGATAACGATGCTAATAATGATGATAACAACAATAATAATGTCCATAAATAAAAAAAGGAAAAATAAAAAAATCCCAAAAGTCGAAAAAGCAGCAAAAACAAGTGAAAGAAAACAAAGTGCCTTTTCAGAGCTTACTCAACAATGAAGTTTTTTCGATTTCAATGATAATTTTGACAAAAAGGATGATAATAAGCATAATTGCATTAATCATGACCATAATGATGATAACAATGAGAATAATGAGAATTTCGATAAAATCATAATCATAATATTAATTTTGATAATAATGCGAATAATTGCAATATTATCATTATTATTACTATTTTATTATTATTATTATTATTATTATTATTATAACTATTATTTTTATCATTATTATTAATTAACTAAAATAATATTGATAATATTGATAATAATTATACAAATTGAAAGTTCGATTTTTGTTATTATTTTATTAAATTTCCCTTGGTTTACACAGTTGAAGACTAGATTTTCTTCTCGAGGAAGTGACATAATCCATTCTTCGCCTGAGCGGATGACAACAGGTGGGAAAGAGTCATCTCTGCAATAGTTCTCTGCTTCCTCCTCGTCAAAAAAAGCCGCGGATATGCAGGTTGCTTTGCAGTCAATAAGGTCCCTCTCCACAAACAGGTCCCTGGCCTCTGAAACAAGAAGGACAGCGGCAGAAATCTGGGTATGGATAAAAGCCGTAGAGTTCAAGATGGGTCTGGGGAAGGCATGGACCAGGAAAGCATCCATTTGGTGGCCTGGTAAAGGGAAGGTCAGATATACCATCAAATTTCATAAAGAACTTCCGGGCATTAATTTTAAATTTGAAGAAAAGTAATGTGTGTAAATTCTCTTCATTTGGAGGAATTATGAGGGACACCCCCTCCTTTGTTAACGTATTTAATATGGATAAGAGTGTATCAGGGCAATACAATTTGGCGAAAGGTCTACCTACGTTTGCTTCCCGTAACCCTCCCAAAATTAAATTTTGGTTTTCCTCTACTCCTCGGAGAATGGCCCGGTAGTTCTCCAGGACAGAACTACACAAAAATATCTTCTCTAATAGTTGCAACCGCCGACCCAAGTCAGTGACCACTACATCTATGATCCCAATAGCTTCATCCATTCTCTCCAGTGCCCTCGCCATTTCATCCTCCCGAATGATGACAGTATCTAACAGGCTAGTGGTGATCCCAGCCATTTCAATAGCTCTTCGTGCCAACTCATCAGATTGCATGATTTGGGTGTGCAACCTACCTATACGAGGATTAGTTACCCCTCCCATTATCAATCCTGCAACATTGCTATCCAAATTGAGTCCCTCCCAGAGAGAACGTTTCTGTCGGCCTTGATGAACTGATTAAACAAATCTCGAAGTGTTGTCATATGATTGTCTATATTCCTTCTCATATTGTCAATTATTGTGACAATTGTGTAGGCAATCACTATTCTTTCTCTTTTTCTTACGATGTGTCTCTGAACAGGATCTAAAAACTCTTGACAGGAACGATCTGTACTGTCGATGTATTATATACATATCTATATATACGTATAGATATATATAGGTATATATATATAAAGGTGTGTATATATATATATATATATATATATATAGGTATATATATATATATATATATATATATATATACAGGTATATATATATATATATATATATATATATATATATATATGCATATATATATATATATATATATATATATATATATATATATATATATAGGTATATATATGTATATATATAGGTATATATTTATATATATATATATATATATATATAGGTATATATATGTATATATATAGGTATATATTTATATATATATATATATAGGTATATATATGTAAATAGGGAAAATCCTGTGCTCCTTTTTTAAATTTTTTGTGAAATGTCTCTGCACATAGATGGCACTGATAGTGCTTATCCACACAGGAGTCAATTAGTAGACCTTGTGACCTTACTTGATTTGAATTGGCGGGAGAAAATGTATTTTTTTTTTTTTTTTTTTTTTTTTTTTTTTTTTTTTTTTTTACTAGTGCTATGGCACTCGTGTTTCAGACTTCGTTGAGTCAACACCTTGTTTAAACACAGCAACAATAAGTAATAAGTCTTGCGCCACTTGAGCTACCCTGGAGCCCGGGGCCTCTCGTCTCGCTAGACATTATTGTTTCTGAGTTCTTAAAGTAACTAAAATAAAGTAAAATCCTGTAATTGCAGAACATTTGTGCTTTGCCAGCACCTTCAGTGCTCTTGCTTTGCAGGTGACACGAGGCTACAGTAGTAGTAGTCAGCACCCCACCCCAGACCCGCAGCTCTCTTCTACACCAGGGTAGCCCTTGTGGCTTTGACCCCTGGGTAGGGAGGCCCAGTAGTCTGGGGCGTCATTTGGGCGCACTTTTTCTTTGGTCCTGAAATCTTTTCCTTATAATGTGACTTTCCTGAGCCTACCGGAGTTCCTCGTGAACTCCCGTATTCGCTTGGGGGGTGGGCATTGAATTACCGTCCTTCGCCTAGGCAAGTTCGGCGGTAAGGAAGTGTCCCACACATAACTCGATCCCTCTGTGGTACTGGAGAACGCAACCAGGCTTCCACTGAGGGGGTAGAGGACGAAATACTGATCCACTCTCTTAGCTATTGCAGTTAGGTTGATAACAACAGTTAAGAGGTTATTTGTCCCTTCAGGACTACGACTTTGAGCAGAGGGGTCGGACCTGGTCCGATACCCAGAATGAATGACTCCCCGGCTACCCCTTCTCCTCCTCAAGGAGGGGGGGCGACTCATGACCACTCTCTGACAACGAACAATGGTACCCCCACTAATGACAAGACGAGACGACCAATTTTCAAAATCCCCACCCAGAATGCAAGGTTCGCGAATGTAAAATGCGTGAACGAAAATCAGTCGCTTATGAACGTAAACCCCTTTATCATCAAAAAGGTCCTTGATGGTCAAGTGGACGGCGATTTTGATTTTGTCAAAAAATTGCGAGATGGAAGCCTCCTTGTAAAAGTACAATACAACTCCCAGATTAAGGATTTACTTAAGCTGACGCAAATTCATGATCTTCGAGTTAAAGTAACTATTCCTATTGGCCCAAATACCTGTAAGGGAGTAATCTTTCACAGGGATTTGAGGACGATGGAAGAAAGTGAAATTCTTGAGAGCATGAAGGACCAAGACGTAGTGGACGTTCATTGTATGACCAAGAAGGACGGGAATGTACGAACGAAAACTGGACTGTGTTTTTTTGACCTTTGCTTTGAATAAAATCCCAGAATATGTCAATGTCGGTTATGAACGTGTTCAAGTAAGACCTTATGTCCAAAAGCCAATGCATTGTAATAGATGCCAAAAATTCGGACACACCTCATTAAGATGTATTGACAAAGATTCTTCTAAATTCACTTGCCGTAAATGTGCTGAGGCCCATGACACCATCACATGTACTAGCAAAATTTCCAAATGTGCTAACTGTGAAGGTCCCCATCATTCAGGATCTGCCGAGTGCAGCATCCTGAAGAAGGAGACTGAAACATTGGCATATATGAGAAAGCATGAAGTTAGTTATACTGAAGCTAAGAGGAAAGTGGAAAGTTTGACACACAAACCCGATACTTCCTATGCTGCAGCAGTAACTAGCAACACCCCTAGTGCAAGTGATGTCAGTCAGCAGCTTGCAGCCAAGGATAAGGAAATTGCTGAACTTAAACCGTTAAAGAGCTAAACATTAAAGTATATCAACTGACAAAATTGGTCGACCAAATGGCTGCATCAACCCAGCCAAAACATCATAAGGAGGAAGATACCGAATCACAGTCCGGAGCGCACCTTCCCGTCCGGGCTACTCCTGTGAGGACTTCGTCTGGCTCGCGATCGGTTTCTCGAGAGAGGAGCAGGTCGCAGTCTGTCAGTCGTCTCCCTCGCCAGGAGGTGCAGGACATGGAGGCTTCTGTCTCCAAACCATCCCGTGAGAGGTCCCCGGGAAGCGAGGGAGAGGAGGCGCCTCCCTCCCATAAAAAGAAAATAAAAACTGGTGGACAAGGCACTTCCAAACCCCATAAAACGTAATCATCGCGTCAACCATTATACAATGGAACTGTCGAAGTATTAGATCTAAAGTAAATGACCTTAAATTATTAGCCTCGTCCTATGCTCCCGATATTATAGTTCTCCAAGAAACTCATTTGACAAACCTCGTCTCTGACGAGGTCGTATCGCTCAGGAACTACCATTTATGTCGGAAGGATCGTGAGGGTAGGGGTGGAGGCGGAGTCGCCATGTACATCCACCAAAGCCTCCCTTTTACAGAAGTGACTATTGATTCTACTTTGGAGTTTGTCGCATGCAAAGTAAAAATTAATGGCATGTATCTGGCTATATGTTCAGTTTACTGTCCGCCTGATAAAGTGATAATCTATGATGAGCTTTTTGCTCTTCAGGAACGTCTGCCACAAAATAAAGTAATTTTAGGTGATTTTAATGCTCATCATACGTTATGGGGTTCCCTACGGGTGGATGGTAGAGGTGAGCAAGTAGTTAAGCTGATTAACGAGTCTGATTTAGTCCTTCTGAATGATGGTAGTCCCACGCGGGTGGACGATAATACCGGGAATTTGAGCTTTATAGACATATCACTGGTCTCATCATCAGTAGCAGCCAAGTGCCTGTGGCACACCATTGACGACTCGTTGGGAAGCGATCATCTTCCTATCTTGATTAAATATTCATGCGACACAGTGAGAACGCCTTCAGCGCCTAAATTTAACGTTAAAAAAGCAGACTGGGTCGCCTTCACAAGGAGCGTCAAGCTCGAACTTGTTGGAGAAACCATTAATGATAAAGTAAACAATATTCAGAATTCGATTTTAGAAGCAGCTTTGCTATCCATTCCTAAAACTTCGACAGATAGCGTTAAGCATAGAGTTCCATGGTGGACACCAGATTGCCGCAGGGCGCTGTGCCGACGCAATAAGGCCTACAGGCTTTTCCAAAATAACATCACAAATGAGAACTTTTGCAATTATAAACAAGCAAGAGCTAGGGCTCGTAGAGTAATTAGACAAGCAAAAAGAGACTCCTGGCGGAGCTTTGTCTCTACTATTAACAGCAACACAAAAACATCAGAGGTTTGGTCCACTATCAATAAAATCAATAAGAAAAAAACATCTTTTAAAATAAATAACATCATTGAAGAGGGTAACAACTTGGATTCACCTAGAGACATTGCTAATGCACTCGCCAGGCAGTTCTCTCATACAAGCAGCTCAGCAAACTATCATCACGCATTCCTGTCCATCAAGGAAGCGGCTGAGCTGCAACCAATTCACTTTGCCACAGGAGATAACTTTGATTACAACCAAGATCTAACAATGAATGAGCTTGTCCGAGCCCTAGAAGCCTGTAGAGGAACATCCCCAGGCCCCGATGAGATTCGATATGAGATGATAAAGCATCTTAATCATGATGACATGATTAAGTTGCTAGAAGTGTACAATGAAATTTGGAAAAGCCACACTTTTCCAAACTCATGGCACTTCGCCCACATCATTCCCATATTGAAAGGAGGGGGTAATCCCAGATTTGCCATCTCCTACCGCCCAATTGCGTTGACAAGTTGCTTATGCAAGGTCATGGAACGAATTGTTAACAGTAGGCTACTGCATTTTTTAAATTCCAGTAATTTACTAGTTGACGAGCAGTGCGGTTTCCGAAAGGGACGCCAAACTCTCGATCAACTAGTAAAGCTGGACAGTCATATTCAAGAGGCAATTGCCAAAAAAGATTTTTTGATTTCAGTATTTTTAGATATAGAAAAAGCCTACGACATGACATGGCGATATGGCCTACTCAGAAAACTTTATGCTTTCGGATTACGTGGAAACTTGCCTTGTTTTATACAAAATTTCATTTCTGACAGAACGTTTTCTGTCAAATTGTTTTCTGACAATGTCACTTTTTCGGACATTTTTGTCCAGGCAAACGGGGTCCCACAAGGAAGTGTCTTGTCACCTACATTATTTCTATGTATGATAAATGACATCTTACCAGCTCCTCCTCGGAATCTTAAATACTCACTGTACGCTGATGATTGTGCATTATGGCATTCCAGCAATAATGCAGAATTCTCAGCAAATCGCATCCAATTGGCACTGGATATGATTCATAACTGGGGCCTCCAGTGGGGTTTTAAGTTTTCCATTAGAAAGAGTATTGGGGTAATTTTTTCACATAGGAGGAAGCCGAACATCAGGCTAACTCTAGACAACCACCCAATACCTATTCAAAATTCTGCAAGATTTCTTGGGCTACTTTTTGATAGTAGACTCAATTGGAAAGACCACATTGGTCAGTTAAAGAATAAATGTCAAAGAGCACTAAATTTATTAAAGTGCATTTCTGGTAATAAATGGGGAGCTGATAGACAGTCTTTGCTAATGGTATATAAAGCCCTGATTAGGTCTAAAGTAGGCTATGGGTCAATCGTGTATGGTTCGGCATCGAAAACAAGTTTGAAAGGATTGGATGCTGTGCAGAATGCTTGTTTGCGTGTGTGTCTTGGAGCCCTAAAATGTACTCGGATCGAGCGTCTTGAGGTGGAGTCAGGAGTACCTCCCCTCCGACTCAGACGCGGCCAGTTAGCACTGACCTATGCCGCAAAGGTGGCTCGAGACCCGAGCCACCCTAATGGCAATGGAGGCATTAGGCCCTTTGCCACGAGACTCCACGACCTCGTCGAGAAAGTCGGTATAGATCTCTCTACCATCGATACCCTGGTTAAGTCAAACATAGCGCCATGGGAAACACCCAATTTTTCTATCATGGAAGCCTGGCTTCCATCAGCCAAGGCCATGGCGCCGGAGGGTGAGGTACGCCAGAGGTTCAGAGAGATCATTATTAAACATCTATCCTTTTTTCATATATATACCGACGGCTCCAAGACAGATGAGTGTGTAGGTGCGGGTGTATGGTCGACTGAATGTGAACTAAAGTTTAGACTGCCGAATCATACATCGATTTTTCTTGCTGAACTTTTTGCCATTGATAAAGCTATTGATTTTGCACTATCGACGACCCACGATAGAATAGTCATTTTTTCCGATTCATTAAGTTCACTTAAAGCTATTAAATCCTTAGAAACCACTAAAAATGAATTGCTGGGTAATATCATTCGTAAGTTACACGGTGCCAACAAATCAATCAAACTAATATGGGTACCAGGTCACTCTGGTATCCATGGTAATGAACAGGCTGACAAACTAGCCGGGTCAACTGACGATCTGGACACTACCATAGTTCGTACAGATCTCAGGTGTTTTGTGTCTCTTATAAAAGCAAAAATACATCTCCTGTGGCAAAGTGAGTGGACCAACCTCACACTCACACACAAAGTCAAGCAAACAATAGACCTGTGGGATACATCCCACAGGAAAGACCGAAGGGAGGAGGTGGTGTTGGCCCGCCTTAGGGTCAACGCCTCAAGATTTACCCACCTCACTCCCTACATTGAAAAAAGTTATCCCCCAAGATGCCAGATCTGCAACACCAACTTAACATTTAATCATATATTTATAGTATGCCCAAAATATGCATACTACAGACAATCCCTCAAAAATTATTTTAATATCAAAAATAAAGAATTCACACTGTTAAATATATTATCAGATGATGAAAAAATAATAAGTAGAGTAATCACTTTTTTAAGAGAGACAAAACTTTATGACCTTATATAGATTGATAGAATAAATAGGATCCATTGGCTTAATAACCTTGGCCACATGCCGCTGGTTGATAGCCAAGAAATCCAACAAACAAACAAACAAACTAGTGCTATGAATATCAATGTTCACGCCCCACTCGTGTACGAGACTTTGACCAGCTCGGACCTCTTTTTCAGACGCAGCAGCAATAGATCGAAAGCCTTTTGCCACAGGAGCTACCCTGGTGTCCGGGGCCTCTCGTCTCGCTCGGCGCTATTGCTTCTGAGTTTTGTTAAAGTAATTTACGTAGAGTAAACCTCTGATTTTTCAGAATTTGCGATTTGCCTGCACCCTCAGTGCTTTATTTTGCAGGTCACACGAGACTACAGTAGGCGTAGTCAGCACCCCACCTCAGACCCGCAGCACTCTCCTACACTAGGGCAGCCCTTACGGGCATTGACCCCTGGGTAGGGAGACCAAGTAGTCTGGGGCGTCATTTGGGCGCACTTTTTCTTTATTCTGAATTCTCTTCTTCTCTTCATGTGACTTCCCTGAGCCTACCAAAGTACCCTTGTGGGCTACCGTATTCGCCTGGGGGGTGGGCATCGAATTGCCGTCCTTCGCACTAGGCAAGTTCGGCGGTAAGGAAGTGTCCCACACATAACTCGATCCCTCTTTGGTACTGGAGAACGCAACCAGGCTTCCACTGGGGGGGTAGAGGACGGAAAACTGCCTTACTCTCTTAGCTATTGCTGTTAGCTTGATAACAACAGTTAAGAAGTTTTTGTCCCTTCAGGACTACGTTTTTGAGAAAAGGGGTCGGACCTGGTCCGATACCCAGGATGAGTGATACCTCGGCTTCCCCTTCTCCTCCTCAAGGAGCAAGGGCGACTAATGACCCTTCTAAGACTAATCTGATGACGAACAACGGAACCCCCACTAATGACAAGACGAGAAGACCACTTTTCAAAATCCCCACCCAGAATGTAAAATGCGTGAATGAAAATCAGTCGCTTTTGAAATTGAACCCATTTATCATCAAAAAGGTCTTTGATGGTCAAGTGGACGGCGATTTTGGATTTGTCAAAAAATTGCGAGATGGAAGCCTCTTTGTTAAAGTACAATACAACTCCCAGATTAAGGATTTACTTAAGCTGACGCATATTCATGATTTTCGAGTTAAAGTAACTATTCCTATTGGCCCAAATACCTGTAAGGGAGTAATCTTTCAAAGGGATTTGAGGACGATGGAAGAAAGTGAAATTCTTGAGAGCATGAAGGACCAAGACGTAGTGGACGTTCATTGTATGACCAAGAAGGACGGGAATTTGCGAACTAAAACTGGACTGTGTTTTTTTACCTTTGCTTTGAATAAAATCCCTGAGTATGTCAATGTCGGTTATGAACGTCCAAAAGCCAATGCATTGTAATAGATGTCAACAATTCGGACACACCTCATTAAGATGTATTGACAAAGATTCAACTAAATTTGTTTGCCGTAAATGTGCTGAAGCCCATGACACCATCACATGTACTAGCCAAATTTCCAAATGTGCTAACTGTGGAGGTCCCCATCATTCAGGATCTACCGAGTGAAGACTAAGCCATTGGCATATGAGAAAGCATGAAGTTAGTTATACTGAAGCTAAGAGGAAAGTGGAAAGTTTGACACACAAACCCGATACTTCCTATGCTGCAGCAGTAACTAACAACACCCCTAGTACAAGTGATGTCAGTCAACAGCTTGCAGCTAAGGATAAGGAAATTGCCGAACTCAAACAAACCGTTAAAGATTTAAATATTAAAGTTTATCAACTGACAAAATTGGTCGATCAAATGGCTGCATCAACCCAGCATAAACATCTTAAGGAAGCTGATACCGAATCACAGTCCGGAGCGCACCTCCCTGTTCGGGGTATTCCTGTGAGGACTTCGTCTGGCTCGCGATCGGTTTCTCGAGAGAAAAGCAGGTCGCAATCTGTCAGTCGTCTCCCTCGCCAGGAGGTGCAGGACATGGAGGCTTCTGTCTCCAAACCATCCCGTGAGAGGTCCCCGGGAAGCGAGGGAGAGGAGGCGCCTCCCTCCCATAAAAAGAAAATAAAAACTGGTGGACAAGGCACTTCCAAACCCCATAAAACGTAATCATCGCGTCAACCATTATACAATGGAACTGTCGAAGTCTTAGATCTAAAGTAAATGACCTTAAATTATTAGCCTCGTCCTATGCTTCCGAAATTATAGTTCTCCAAGAAACTCATTTAACAGACCTCGTCTCTGACGAGGTCGTATCGCTCAGGAACTACCATTTATGTCGGAAGGATCGTGAGGGTAGGGGTGGAGGCGGAGTCGCCATGTACATCCACCAAAACCTCCCTTTTACAGAAGTGACTATTGATTAAAAAGTAAAAATTAATGGCACGTATCTGGCTATATGTTCAGTTTATAATGATATAATTTAGTTTATAATAATATAAACTATGATGAGCTCTTTGCTCTTCAGGAACGTCTGCCACAAAATTAAGTGATTTTAGGTGATTTTAATGCTCATCATACATTATGGGGTTCCCTGCGGGTGGATGGTAGAGGTGAGCAAGTAGTTAAGCTGATTAACGAGTCTGATTTAGTCCTTCTGAATGATGGCAGTCCCACGCGGGTGGACGATAATACCGGGAATTTGAGCTTTATAGATATATCACTGGTCTCTTCATCAATAGCAGCCAAGTGCCTGTGGCACACCATTGTCGACTCATTGGGAAGCGATCATCTTCCTATCTTGATTAAATATTCATGCGACACAGTGAGAACGCCTACAGCGCCTAAATTTAACGTAAAATGAGCAGACTGGGTCGCCTTCACAAGGAGCGTCAAGCTCGAACTTGTTGGAGAAACCATTAATGATAAAGTAAACAATATTCAGAATTCGATTTTAGAAGCAGCTTTGCTATCCATTCCTAAAACTTCGACAGATAGCATTAAGCATAGAGTTCCATGGTGGACACCAGATTGCCGCAGGGCACTGTGCCGACGCAATAAGGCCTACAGGCTTTTCAAAAATAACATCACAAATGAGAACTTTTGCAATTACAAACAAGCAAGAGCTAGGGCTCGTAGAGTAATAAGACAAGCAAAAAGAGACTCCTGGTGGAGCTTTGTCTCTACAATAAACAGCAATACCAAAATATCAGAGATTTGGTCCACTGTCAATAAAATAAAGAAAAAAACATCTTTTAAAATAAAATAACATCATTAAAGAGGGCAATAATATCGATTCACCTAGAGACATTGCTAATGCACTCGCCAGGCAGTTCTCTCATACAAGCAGCTCAGCAAACTATCATCACGCATTCCTGCCCATCAAGGAAGCGGCTGAGCTGCAACCAATTCACTTTGCCACTGGAGATGACTTTGATTACAATAAAGATCTTACAATGGATGAGCTTGTCCGAGCCCTAGAAGCCTGTAGAGGAACATCCCCAGGCCCCGATGAGATTCGATATGAGATGATAAAGCATCTTAATCATGATGACATGATTAAGTTGCTAGAAGTGTACAATGAAATTTGGAAAAGCCACACTTTTCCAAACTCATGGCACTTCGCCCACATCATTCCCATATTGAAAGGAGGGGGTAATCCCAGATTTGCCCTCTCCTACCGCCCAATTGCGTTGACAAGTTGCTTATGCAAGGTCATGGAAAGAATTATTAATAGTAGGCTATTGCATTTTCTAAATTCCAGTAATTTACTAGTTGACGAGCAGTGCGGTTTCTGAAAGGGACGCCAAACTCTCGATCAACTAGTAAAACTGGACAGTCATATTCAAGAGGCAATTGCCAAAAAAAATTTTTTGATTTCAGTATTTTTAGATATAGAAAAAGCCTACGACATGACATGGCGATATGGCCTACTCAGAAAACTTTATGCTTTCGGATTACGTGGAAACTTGCCTTGTTTTATTAAAAATTTCATTTCTGACAGAACTTTTTCTTTCAAATTAGTTTCTGACAATGTCACTTTTTCGGACATTTTTGTCCAGGCAAACGGGGTCCCACAAGGAAGTGTCTTGTCACCAACTTCTATGTATGATAAATGACATCTTACCAGCTCCTCCTCGGAATCTTAAATACTCACTTTACGCTGATGATTGTGCATTATGGCATTCCATCAATAATGCAGAATTCTCAGCAAATCGCATCCAATTGGCACTGGATATGATTCATAACTGGGGCCTCCAGTGGGGTTTTAAGTTTTCCACTAGAAAGAGTATTGGGGTATTTTTTTCACATAGGAGGAAGCCGACCATCAGGCTAACTCTAGACAACCACCCAATACCTATTCAAAATTCTGCAAGATTTCTTTTTTGATAGTAGACTCAATTGGAAAGACCACATTGGTCAGTTAAAGAATAAATGTCAAAGAGCACTTATTAAATTTATTAAAGTGCATTTCTGGTAATAAATGGGGAGCTGATAGACAGTCTTTGCTAATGGTATATAAAGCCCTGATTAGGTCTAAAGTAGATTATGGGTCAATCGTGTATGGTTCGGCATCGAAAACAAGTTTGAAAGGTTTGGATGCTGTGCAGAATGCTTGTTTGCGTGTGTGTCTTGGAGCCCTAAAATGTACTCGGATCGAGAGTCTTGAGGTGGAGTCAGACTCAGACTCAGCCAGTTAGCACTGACCTATGCCGCAAAGGTAGCTCGAGACCCGAGCCACCTTAATGGCAATGGAGGCACTAGGCCCTTTGCCACGAGACTCCAAGACCTCGTCGAGAAAGTCGGTATAGATCTCTCTACCATCGATACCCTGGTTCAGTCAAACATAGCGCCATGGGAAACCCCCAATTTTACTATTATGGAAGCCTGGCTTCCATCAGCCAAGGCCATGGCGCCGGAGGGTGAGGTACGCCAGAGGTTCAGAGAGATCCTTATTAAACATCTATCTTTTTTTCAAATATATACCGACGGCTCCAAGACAGATGAGTGTGTAGGTGCGGGTGTATGGTCGACTGAATGTGAACTAAAGGTTAGACTGCCGAATCATACATCGATTTTTCTTGCTGAACTATTTGCCATTGATAAAGCCATTGATTTTGCACTATCGACGATCCACGATAGAATAGTTATTTATTCAGATTCATTAAGTTCACTTAAAGCTATTAAATCCTTAGAAACCACTAAGAATGAACTGCTGGGTAATATCATTCGTAAGTTACACGGTGCCAACAAATCAATCAAACTAATATGGGTACCAGGTCACTCTGGAATCCATGGTAATGAACAGGCTGACAAATTAGCCGGGTCAACTGACGATCTGGACACTACCATAGTTCGTACAGATCTCAGGTGTTTTGTGTCTCTTATAAAAACAAAAATACATCTCCTGTGGCAAAGTGAGTGGACCAGCCTCCAACTCACACACAAGATCAAACCAATAATTGAAATGTAGGACACATCCCACAGGAAGATATAAAGGGAGGATGTGGTGTTGGCCCGCCTTAGGGTCAACGCCTCAAGATATACCCACCTCACTCCCTACATTGAAAAAAAAAAATACCCTCCACGATGCCAGCTCTGCAACACCAGCATAACTATATCCCACCTGTTAATAGTATGCCCTAAATATGCAAACCATCGACAACAAATCAAAAATTATTCTAGATAGAAAATAAAGATTTCATATTAGTAAACATACTATCAAATGATGAAAAAATCATTAGTAGAGTAATCACTATTTTAAGGGAGACAAAACTTTATGACCTTATATAGATTGATATAATAAATAGGAACCATTGGCTTAATAACCTTGGCCACATGCCGCTGGTTGATAGCCAAGAAATCCAACAAAGAAGAAGTGCTATGAATATCGATGGTGTTGACGAAGTGCCATGAGTTTGGAAAAGTGTAGCTTTTCCAAATTTCATTGTACACTTCTAGCAACTTAATCATGTCATCATGATTAAGATGCTTTATCATCTCATATCGAATCTCATCGGGGCCTGGGGATGTTCCTCTACAGGCTTCTAGGGCTCGGACAAGCTCATCCATTGTAAGATCTTTATTGTAATCAAAGTCATCTCCTGTGGCAAAGTGAATTGGTTGCAGCTCAGCCGCTTCCTTGATGGGCAGGAATGCGTGATGATAGTTTGCTGAGCTGCTTGTATGAAAGAACTCCCTGGCGAGTGCATTAGCAATGTCTCTAGGTGAATCGATAATATTGCCCTCTTTAATGATGTTATTGATTTTGAAAGATGTTTTTTTCTTATTGATTTTATTGATTGTGGACCAAACCTCTGATATTTTGGTATTGCTATTTATTGTAGAGACAAAGCTCCGCCAGGAGTCTCTTTTTGCTTGTCTTATTACTCTACGAGCCCTAGCTCTTGCTTGTTTGTAGTTGCAAAAGTTCTCATTTGTGATGTTATTTTTGAAAAGCCTGTAGGCCTTATTGCGTCGGCACAACGCCCTGCGGCAATCTGGTGTCCACCATGGAACTCTATGCTTAACGCTATCTGTCGAAGTTTTAGAAGCAAAGCTGCTTCTAAAATCGAATTCTGAATATTGTTTACTTTATCATTAATGGTTTCTCCAACAAGTTCGAGCTTGACGCTCCTTGTGAAGGCGACCCAGTCTGCTCTTTTTACGTTAAATTTAGGCGCTGAAGGCGTTCTCACTGTGTCGCATGAATATTTAATCAAGATAGGAAGATGATCGCTTCCCAATGAGTCGTCAATGGTGTGCCACAGGCACTTGGCTGCTATTGATGAAGAGACCAGTGATATATCTATAAAGCTCAAATTCCCGGTATTATCGTCCACCCGCGTGGGACTACCATCATTCAGAAGGACTAAATCAGACTCGTTAATCAGCTTAACTACTTGCTCACCTCTACCATCCACCCGCAGGGAACCCCATAATGTATGATGAGCATTAAAATCACCTAAAATCACTTTATTTTGTGGCAGACGTTCCTGAAGAGCAAAGAGCTCATCATAGTTTATATTATTATAAACTGAATTATATCATTATAAACTGAACATATAGCCAGATACGTGCCATTAATTTTTACTTTTTAATCAATAGTCACTTCTGTAAAAGGGAGGTTTTGGTGGATGTACATGGCGACTCCGCCTCCACCCCTACCCTCACGATCCTTCCGACATAAATGGTAGTTCCTGAGCGATACGACCTCGTCAGAGACGAGGTCTGTTAAATGAGTTTCTTGGAGAACTATAATATCGGAAGCATAGGACGAGGCTAATAATTTAAGGTCATTTACTTTAGATCTAAGACTTCGACAGTTCCATTGTATAATGGTTGACGCGATCATTACGTTTTATGGGGTTTGGAAGTGTCTTGTCCACCAGTTTTTATTTTCTTTTTATGGGAGGGAGGCGCCTCCTCTCCCTCGCTTCCCGGGGACCTCTCACGGGATGGTTTGGAGACAGAAGCCTCTATGTCCTGCACCTCCTGGCGAGGGAGACGACTGACAGATTGCGACCTGCTTTTCTCTCGAGAAACCGATCGCGAGCCAGACGAAGTCCTCACAGGAATACCCCGGACAGGGAAGTGCGCTCCGGACTGTGATTCGGTATCAGCTTCCTTAAGATGTTTATGCTGGGTTGATGCAGCCATTTGATCGACCAATTTTGTCAGTTGATAAACTTTAATATTTAAATCTTTAACGGTTTGTTTGAATTCGGCAATTTCCTTATCCTTAGCTGCAAGCTGTTGACTGACATCACTTGCACTAGGGGTGTTGTTAGTTACTGCTGCAGCATAGGAAGTATCGGGTTTGTGTGTCAAACTTTCCATTTTCCTCTTAGCTTCAGTATAACTAACTTCATGCTTTCTCATATATGCTAATGTCTCAGTCTCCTTCTCCAGGATGCTGCACTCGGCAGATCCTGAATGATGGGGACCTCCACAGTTAGCACATTTGGAAATTTGTTATCAACCTAACAGCAATAGCTAAGAGAGTAAGGCAGTTTTTCGTCCTCTACCCCCCCAGTGGAAGCCTGGTTGCGTTCTCCAGTACCACAGAGGGATCGAGTTTTGTGTGGGACACTTCCTTACCGCCGAACTTGCCTAGGCGAAGGACGGTAATTCAATGCCCACCCCCCAAGCGAATACGGGAGTTCACGAGGAACTCCGGTAGGCTCAGGAAAGTTACATTAAGATGAAAGGAAATCAGGACCAAAGAAAAAGTGCGCCCAAATGACGCCCCAGACTACTGGGCCTCCCTACCCAGGGGTCAAAGCCACAAGGGCTTCCTTGAGAGCTGCGGGTTTGAGGTGGGGTGCTGACTACGACTACTGTAGCCTCGTGTCACCTGCAAATACAAGAGCACTGAAGGTGCTGGCAAAGCACTATAAGGATCTGTTATTACAGGATTTACTTTATTTAATTTACTTTACAACTCAGAAGCAATAATATCTAGTGAGACGAGAGGCCCTGGGCTCCAGTGTAGCTCTTGTGTCACAAGATTTTTTGGTTTATTGCTGCTGCGTTTTTCATACGGTGTTCACTCAACAGAGTTTCGACCACGAGTCTTCGACCACGAGTGCCTCTTTTCTTTCTTTCTTTGTTGGATTTCTTGGCTATCAAACAGCGGCATGTGGCCAAGGTTATTAAGCCAATGGATCCTATTTATTCTATCAATCTATATAAGGTCATAAAGTTTTGTCTCCCTTAGAAAAGCGATTACTTTACATATTAATTTTTCATTGTTTGATAGAAGGTTGGAAGTTGTGAAGGGTATGTTTTTGATTCTGCAGAAATTTTTGATTGGTTGTCTATTGTTATGGTGTTTATGGCAGGATATTAATATGTGATCTATTGTCATGTGGTTTGTGCAATGGGGGCACTGTGGAGGATATTTTTTTTCGATATAGGGAGTGAGGTGGGTGAGCTTGGTAGAGTTGACCCTAAGGCGGGCCAACACCACCACCTCCCTTCTATTCTTCCTGTTGGATGTGTCCCACAGTTCTATGTCTGTTTTTATAAGGTCATAAAGTTTTGTCTCCCTTAGAAAAGCGATTACTTTACATATTAATTTTTCATTGTTTGATAGAAGGTTGGAAGTTGTGAAGGGTATGTTTTTGATTCTGCAGAAATTTTTGATTGGTTGTCTATTGTTATGGTGTTTATGGCAGGATATTAATATGTGATCTATTGTCATGTGGTTTGTGCAATGGGGGCACTGTGGAGGATATTTTTTTTCGATATAGGGAGTGAGGTGGGTGAGCTTGGTAGAGTTGACCCTAAGGCGGGCCAACACCACCACCTCCCTTCTATTCTTCCTGTGGGATGTGTCCCACAGTTCTATGTCTGTTTTTATTTTTTTGTGTGAGTTGGAGGTTGGTCCACTCACTTTGCCACAGGAGATGTATTTTTGCTTTTATAAGAGACACAAAACACCTGAGATCTGTACGAACTATGGTAGTGTCCAGATCGCCAGTTGACCCGGCTAGTTTGTCAGCCTGTTCATTACCATGGATACCAGAGTGACCTGGTACCCATATTAGCTTGATTGATTTGTTGGCACCGTGTAACTTACGAATGATATTACCCAGCAATTCATTTTTAGTGGTATCTAAGGATTTAATAGCTTTAAGTGAACTTAACGAATCTGAAAAAATAACTATTCTATCGTGGGTCGTCGATAGTGCAAAATCAATAGCTTTATCAATGGCAAAGAGTTCGGCAAGAAAAATCGATGTATGATTCGGCAGCCTAAACTTTAGTTCACATTCAGTCGACCATACACCCGCACCTACACACTCATCTGTCTTGGAGCCGTCGGTATATATATGAAAAAAAGGGAGATGTTTAGTAAGGATCTCTCTGAACCTCTGGCGTATCTCACCCTCCGGCGCCATGGCCTTGGCTGATGGAAGCCAGGCTTCCATGATAGAAAAATTGGGTGTTTCCCATGGCGCTATATTTGACTGAACCAGGGTATCGATGTTAGAGAGATCTCTCTTAGAAAAGTGATTACTTTACTGATTATTTTTTCATTATTTGATAGTGTGAATTCTTTATTGATTTGTTGGAAATAATTTGTGAGTTTTCGTCTATGGATATGGTGTTGATTGCAGGCTGTTAGGATATGGTTGAGGGTGAGGTAGGTATTGCAGGAGGGACATTGTGGAGGAAATGTTTTTTCGATATAGGGAGTGAGGTGGGTTAGCTTGGTAGAGTTGACCCTAAGGCGGGCCAACACCACCTCCTCCCTTCTATTCTTCCTGTGGGATGTGTCCCACAGTTCTATGTTTGTTTTTATTTTTTGTGTGAGTTGGAGGTTGGTCCACTCACTTTGCCACAGGAGATGTATTTTTGCTTTTATAAGAGACACAAAACACCTGAGATCTGTACGAACTATGGTAGTGTCCAGATCGCCAGTTGACCCGGCTAGTTTGTCAGCCTGTTCATTACCATGGATACCAGAGTGACCTGGTACCCATATTAGCTTGATTGATTTGTTGGCACCGTGTAACTTACGAATGATATTACCCAGCAGTTCATTTTTAGTGGTTTCTAAGGATTTAATAGCTTTAAGTGAACTTAACGAATCGGAAAAAATGACTATTCTATCGTGGGTCGTCGATAGTGCAAAATCAATAGCTTTATCAATGGCAAAAAGTTCCGCAAGAAAAAGCGATGTATGATTCGGCAGTCTAAACTTTAGTTTACATTCAGTCGACCATACACCCGCACCTACACACTCATCTGTCTTGGAGCCGTCGGTATATATATGAAAAAAGGATAGATGTTTAATAAGGATCTCTCTGAACCTCTGGCGTACCTCACCCTCCGGCGCCATGGCCTTGGCTGATGGAAGCCAGGCTTCCATGATAGAAAAATTGGGTGTTTCCCATGGCGCTATATTTGACTAAACCAGGGTATCGATGGTAGAGAGATCTATACCGACTTTCTCGACGAGGTCGTGGAGTCTCGTGGCAAAGGGCCTAATGCCTCTATTGCCATTAGGGTGGCTCGGGTCACGAGCCACCTTTGCGGCATAGGTCAGTGCTAAATGGCCGCATCTGAGTCGGAGGGGAGGTACTCCTGACTCCACCTCAAGACGCTCGATCCGAGTACATTTTAGGGCTCCAAGACACACACGCAAACAAGCATTCTGCACTGCATCCAAACCTTTCAAACTTGTTTTCGATGCCGAACCATACACGATTGACCCATAATCTACTTTAGACCTAATCAGGGCTTTATATACCATTAGCAAAGACTGTCTATCAGATCCCCATTTATTACCAGAAATGCACTTTAATAAATTTAGTGCTCTTTGACATTTATTTTTTAACTGACCAATGTGGTCTTTCCAATTGAGTCTACTATCAAAAAGTAGCCCAAGAAATCTTGCAGAATTTTGAATAGGTATTGGGTGGTTGTCTAGAGTTAGCCTGATGTTCGGCTTCCTCCTATGTGAAAAAATTACCCCAATACTCTTTCTAATGGAAAACTTAAAACCCCACTGGAGGCCCCAGTTATGAATCATATCCAGTGCCAATTGGATGCGATTTGCTGAGAATTCTGCATTATTGCTGGAATGCCATAATGCACAATCATCAGCGTACAGTGAGTATTTAAGATTCCGAGGAGGAGCTGGTAAGATGTCATTGATCATACATAGAAATAATGTAGGTGACAAGACACTTCCTTGTGGGACCCCGTTTGCCTGGACAAAAATGTCCGAAAAAGTGACATTGTCAGAAAACAATTTGACAGAAAACGTTCTGTCAGAAATGAAATTTTGAATAAAACAAGGCAAGTTTCCACGTAATCCGAAAGCATAAAGTTTTCTGAGTAGGCCATATCGCCATGTCATGTCGTAGGCTTTTTCTATATCTAAAAATACTGAAATCAAAAAATCTTTTTTGGCAATTGCCTCTTGAATATGACTGTCCAGCTTTACTAGTTGATCGAGAGTTTGGCGTCCCTTTCGGAAACCGCACTGCTCGTCAACTAGTAAATTACTGGAATTTAAAAAATGCAATAGCCTACTGTTAACAATTCTTTTCATGACCTTGCATAAGCAACTTGTCAACGCAATTGGGCGGTAGGAGAGGGCAAATCTGGGATTACCCCCTCCTTTCAATATGGGAATGATGTGGGCGAAGTGCCATGAGTTTGGAAAAGTGTAGCTTTTCCAAATTTCATTGTACACTTCTAGCAACTTAATCATGCCATCATGATTAAGATGCTTTATCATCTCATATCGAATCTCATCGGGGCCTGGGGATGTTCCTCTACAGGCTTCTAGGGCTCGGACAAGCTCATTCATTGTAAGATCTTGGTTGTAATCAAAGTCATCTCCTGTGGCAAAGTGAATTGGTTGCAGCTCAGCCGCTTCCTTGATGGGCAGGAATGCGTGATGATAGTTTGCTGAGCTGCTTGTATGAGAGAACTGCCAGGCGAGTGCATTAGCAATGTCTCTAGGTGAATCCAAGTTGTTACCCTCTTCAATTATGTTATTTATTTTAAAAGATGTTTTTTTCTTATTGATTTTATTGATAGTGGACCAAACCTCTGATGTTTTTGTGTTGCTGTTAATAGTAGAGACAAAGCTCCGCCAGGAGTCTCTTTTTGCTTGTCTTATTACTCTACGAGCCCTAGCTCTTGCTTGTTTGTAATTGCAAAAGTTCTTATTTGTGATGTTATTTTGGAAAAGCCTGTAGGCCTTATTGCGTCGGCACAGCGCCCTGCGGCAATCTGGTGTCCACCATGGAACTCTATGCTTAACGCTATCTGTCGAAGTTTTAGGAATAGATAGCAAAGCTGCTTCTATAATCGAATTCTGAATATTGTTTACTTTATCATCAATGGTTTCTCCAACAAGTTCGAGCTTGATGCTCCTTGTGAAGGCGACCCAGTCTGCTTTTTTTACGTTAAATTTAGGCGCTGAAGGCGTTCTCACTGTGTCGCATGAATATTTAATCAAGATAGGGAGGTGATCGCTTCCCAACGAGTCGTCAATGGTGTGCCACAGGCACTTGGCTGCTACTGATGATGAGACCAGTGATATGTCTATAAAGCTCAAATTCCCGGTATTATCGTCCACCCGCGTGGGACTACCATCATTCAGAAGGACTAAATCAGACTCGTTAATCAACTTAACTACTTGCTCACCTCTACCATCCACCCGTAGGGAACCCCATAACGTATGATGAGCATTAAAATCACCTAAAATTACTTTATTTTGTGGCAGACGTTCCTGAAGAGCAAAAAGCTCATCATAGATTATCACTTTATCAGGCGGACAGTAAACTGAACATATAGCCAGATACGTGCCATTAATTTTTACTTTGCATGCGACAAACTCCAAAGTAGAATCAATAGTCACTTCTGTAAAAGGGAGGCTTTGGTGGATGTACATGGCGACTCCGCCTCCACCCCTACCCTCACGATCCTTCCGACATAAATGGTAGTTCCTGAGCGATACGACCTCGTCAGAGACGAGGTTTGTCAAATGAGTTTCTTGGAGAACGATAATATCGGGAGCATAGGACGAGGCTAATAGTTTAAGGTCATTTACTTTAGATCTAATACTTCGACAGTTCCATTGTATAATGGTTGACGCGATGATTACGTTTTATGGGGTTTGGAAGTGCCTTGTCCACCAGTTTTAATTTTCTTTTTATGGGAGGGAGGCGCCTCCTCTCCCTCGCTTCCCGGGGACCTCTCACGGGATGGTTTGGAGACAGAAGCCTCCATGTCCTGCACCTCCTGGCGAGGGAGACGACTGACAGACTGCGACCTGCTTCTCTCTCGAGAAACCGATCGCGAGCCAGACGAAGTCCTCACAGGAGTAGCCCGGACGGGAAGGTGCGCTCCGGACTGTGATTCGGTGTCTGCTTCCTTAATATGTTTAGGCTGGGTTGATGCAGCCATTTGATCGACCAATTTTGTCAGTTGATAAACTTTAATATTTAAATCTTTAACGGTTTGTTTGAGTTCGGCAATTTCCTTATCCTTAGCTGCAAGCTGTTGACTGATATCACTTGTACTAGGGTTGTTGCTAGTTACCGCTGCAGCATAGGAAGTATCGGGTTTGTGTGTCAAACTTTCCACTTTCCTCTTAGCTTCAGTATAACTAACTTCATGCTTTCTCATATATGCCAATGTTTCAGTCTCCTTCTTCAGGATGCTGCACTCAGCAGATCCTGAATGATGGGGACCTTCACAGTTAGCACATTTGGAAATCTGGCTAGTACATGTGATGGTGTCATGGGCCTCAGCACATTTACGGCAAGTGAATTTAGAAGAATCTTTGTTAATACATCTTAATGAGGTGTGTCCGAATTTTTGGCATCTGTTACAATGCATTGGCTTTTGGACATAAGGTCTTACTTGTACACGTTCATAACCGACGTTGACATATTCAGGGATTTTATTCAAGGCAAAAGTCAAAAAACACAGTCCAGTTTTCGTTCGCACATTCCCGTCCTTCTTGGTCATACAATGAACGTCCACTACGTCTTGGTCCTTCATGCTCTCAAGAATTTCACTTTCATCCATCGTCCTCAAATCCCTGTAAAAGATTACTCCCTTACAGGTATTTGGGCCAATAGGAATAGTTACTTTTACTCGAAGATCATGAATTTGCGTCAGCTTAAGTAAATCCTTAATCTGGGAGTTGTATTGTACTTTTACAAGGAGGCTTCCATCTCGCAATTTTTTAACAAAATCAAAGTCGCCGTCCACTTGACCATCGAGGACCTTTTTGATGATAAAGGGGTTCACGTTCAAAAGCGACTGATTTTCATTCACGCATTTTACATTCGCGAACCTTGCATTCTGGGTGGGGATTGTGAAAATTGGTCGTCTCGTCTTGTCATTAGTGGGGGTTCCGTTGTTCGTCATCAGATTGGTCTTAGAAGGGTCGTTAGTCGCCCCTCCTCCTTTAGGAGGAGAAGGGGTAGCCGGGGAGTCATTCATTCTGGGTATCGGACCAGGTCCGACCCCTCTGCTCAAAGTCGTAGTCCTGAAGGGACAAAAACCTCTTAACTGTTGTTATCAACCTAACTGCAATAGCTAAGAGAGTGAATCAGTATTTCGTCCTCTACCCCCCCAGTGGAAGCCTGGTTGCGTTCTCCAGTACCACAGAGGGATCGAGTTATGTGTGGGACACTTCCTTACCGCCGAACTTGCCTAGGCGAAGGACGGTAATTCAATGCCCACCCCCCAAGCGAATACGGGAGTTCCGAGGAACTCCGGTAGGCTCAGGAAAGTCACATTAAGATGAAAAGAAATCAGGACCAAAGAAAAAGTGCGCCCAAATGACGCCCCAGACTACTGGGCCTCCCTACCCAGGGGTCAAAGCCACAAGGGCTACCCTGGTGTAGAAGAGAGCTGCGGGTCTGGGGTGGGGTGCTGACTACTACTACTGTAGCCTCGTGTCACCTGCAAAGCAAGAGCACTGAAGGTGCTGGCAAAGCACAACAAATGTTCTGCAAATACAGGATTTTACTTTATTTTAATTTACTTTAAGAGAACTCAGAAACAATAATGTCTAGCGAGACGAGAGGCCCCGGGTTCCAGGGTAGCTCAAGTGGCACAAGACTTTTTGCTTATTGCTTCTGCGTTTTAACAAGGTGTTGTCTCATCAAAATCTGAAACACGAGTGTGAGTGCCTTTTTTTTTTTTTTTTTTTTTTTTTTTTTTGATTTCTTGGCTATCAACCAACGGCACATGGCCAAGGTTATTAAGCCAATGGATCCTATTCATTCTATCAATCTATATAAGGTCATAAAGTTTTGTCTCTCTTAGAAAAGCAATTACTTTACTTATTATTTTTTCATTGTCAGACAATAGATTTGATATTGTAAAATCTTTATTTGTTATTCGGAAGTAATTTCTTAATTGTTGGCGTTGGTTATTGAAGTTCTGACATGTTGTTATAAGATGGCTGATGGTTAAACTGGTGTTGCAAGTTTGGCATTGGGGAGGGAAGTTCTTTTCTATATAGGGAGTGAGGTGCGTTGTCAGACAATAGATTTGATATTGTAAAATCTTTATTTGTTATTCGGAAGTAATTTCTTAATTGTTGGCGTTGGTTATTGAAGTTCTGACATGTTGTTATAAGATGGCTGATGGTTAAACTGGTGTTGCAAGTTTGGCATTGGGGAGGGAAGTTCTTTTCTATATAGGGAGTGAGGTGCGTTAGTCTTGTTGCGTTGACCCTAAGACGGGCCAACACCACCTCCTCCCTTCTGTCCTTCCTGTGGGCTGTCTCCCACAGTTCGATTTCTGGCTTGATCTTGTGTGCGAGTTGGAGGTTGGTCCACTCACTTTGCCACAGGAGATGTATTTTTGCTTTTATAAGAGACACAAAACACCTGAGATCTGTACGAATTATGGTAATGTCCAAATCGTCAGTTGACCCGGCTAATTTGTCAGCCTGTTCATTGCCATGGATGCCACAGTGGCCTGGTACCCATATTAGCTTGATTGATTTATTGGCACCGTGTAACTTACGAATGATATTACCCAGCAATTCATTTTTAGTGGTTTCTAAGGATTTAATAGCTTTAAGTGAACTTAATGAATCGGAAAAAATGACTATTCTATCGTGGGTCGTCGATAGAGCAAAATCAATAGCTTTGTCAATGGCAAAAAGTTCGGCAAGAAAGATCGATGTATGATTCGTCAGTCTAAACTTTAGTTCACATTCAGTCGACCATACACCCGCACCCACACCCTCATTTGTCTTGGAGCCGTCGGTATATATATGAAAAAAGGATAAATGCTTAATAAGGATCTCTCTAAACCGCTGGCGTACCTCACCCTCCGGCGCCATGGCCTTAGCTGATAGAAGCCAAGCTTCCATGATGGAAAAATTGGGTGTTTCCCATGGCGCTATGTTTGACTGAACCAGGGTATCAATAGTAGAGAGATCTATACCGACTTTCTCGACGAGGTCGTGGAGTCTCGTGGCAAAGGGCCTAATGCCTCCATTGCCATTGGGATGGCTCGGGTATCGAGCCACCCTAGCGGCATAGGTCAGGGCTAATTGGCCGCGTCTGAGTCGGAGGGGAGGTACTCCTGACTCCACCTCAAGACGCTCGATCCGAGTGCACTTCAGGGCTCCAAGACACACACGTAAACAGGCATTCTGCACAGCATCCAATCCTTTCAAACTTGTTTTCGATGCCGAATCATACACGATTGACCCATAATCTACTTTAGACCTAACCAGGGCTTTATATATCATTAGCAAAGACTTCCTATCAGCTCCCCATTTATTACCAGCAATGCACTTTAATAAATTTAGTGCTTTTTGACATTTATTCTTTAACTGACCAATGTGGTCTTTCCAATTAAGTCTACAATCAAAGAGTAGACCAAGAAATCTAGCAGAATTTTGAATGGGTATTGGGTGGTTATCTAAAGTTAGTCTGATATTTGGAATCTTTCTATGTGAAAAAATTACCCCAATACTCTTTCTAATGGAAAACTTAAAACCCCACTGGAGGCCCCAGTTATGAATCATATCCAGTGCCAATTGGATGCGATTTGCTGAGAATTCTGCATTATTGCTGGAATGCCATAATGCACAATCATCAGCGTACAGTGAGTATTTAAGATTCCGAGGAGGAGCTGGTAAGATGTCATTGATCATACATAGAAATAATGTAGGTGACAAGACACTTCCTTGTGGGACCCCGTTTGCCTGGACAAAAATGTCCGAAAAAGTGACATTGTCAGAAAACAATTTGACAGAAAACGTTCTGTCAGAAATGAAATTTTGAATAAAACAAGGCAAGTTTCCACGTAATCCGAAAGCATAAAGTTTTCTGAGTAGGCCATATCGCCATGTCATGTCGTAGGCTTTTTCTATATCTAAAAATACTGAAATCAAAAAATCTTTTTTGGCAATTGCCTCTTGAATATGACTGTCCAGCTTTACTAGTTGATCGAGAGTTTGGCGTCCCTTTCGGAAACCGCACTGCTCGTCAACTAGTAAATTACTGGAATTTAAAAAATGCAATAGCCTACTGTTAACAATTCTTTTCATGACCTTGCATAAGCAACTTGTCAACGCAATTGGGCGGTAGGAGAGGGCAAATCTGGGATTACCCCCTCCTTTCAATATGGGAATGATGTGGGCGAAGTGCCATGAGTTTGGAAAAGTGTAGCTTTTCCAAATTTCATTGTACACTTCTAGCAACTTAATCATGCCATCATGATTAAGATGCTTTATCATCTCATATCGAATCTCATCGGGGCCTGGGGATGTTCCTCTACAGGCTTCTAGGGCTCGGACAAGCTCATTCATTGTAAGATCTTGGTTGTAATCAAAGTCATCTCCTGTGGCAAAGTGAATTGGTTGCAGCTCAGCCGCTTCCTTGATGGGCAGGAATGCGTGATGATAGTTTGCTGAGCTGCTTGTATGAGAGAACTGCCAGGCGAGTGCATTAGCAATGTCTCTAGGTGAATCCAAGTTGTTACCCTCTTCAATTATGTTATTTATTTTAAAAGATGTTTTTTTCTTATTGATTTTATTGATAGTGGACCAAACCTCTGATGTTTTTGTGTTGCTGTTAATAGTAGAGACAAAGCTCCGCCAGGAGTCTCTTTTTGCTTGTCTTATTACTCTACGAGCCCTAGCTCTTGCTTGTTTGTAATTGCAAAAGTTCTTATTTGTGATGTTATTTTGGAAAAGCCTGTAGGCCTTATTGCGTCGGCACAGCGCCCTGCGGCAATCTGGTGTCCACCATGGAACTCTATGCTTAACGCTATCTGTCGAAGTTTTAGGAATAGATAGCAAAGCTGCTTCTATAATCGAATTCTGAATATTGTTTACTTTATCATCAATGGTTTCTCCAACAAGTTCGAGCTTGATGCTCCTTGTGAAGGCGACCCAGTCTGCTTTTTTTACGTTAAATTTAGGCGCTGAAGGCGTTCTCACTGTGTCGCATGAATATTTAATCAAGATAGGGAGGTGATCGCTTCCCAACGAGTCGTCAATGGTGTGCCACAGGCACTTGGCTGCTACTGATGATGAGACCAGTGATATGTCTATAAAGCTCAAATTCCCGGTATTATCGTCCACCCGCGTGGGACTACCATCATTCAGAAGGACTAAATCAGACTCGTTAATCAACTTAACTACTTGCTCACCTCTACCATCCACCCGTAGGGAACCCCATAACGTATGATGAGCATTAAAATCACCTAAAATTACTTTATTTTGTGGCAGACGTTCCTGAAGAGCAAAAAGCTCATCATAGATTATCACTTTATCAGGCGGACAGTAAACTGAACATATAGCCAGATACGTGCCATTAATTTTTACTTTGCATGCGACAAACTCCAAAGTAGAATCAATAGTCACTTCTGTAAAAGGGAGGCTTTGGTGGATGTACATGGCGACTCCGCCTCCACCCCTACCCTCACGATCCTTCCGACATAAATGGTAGTTCCTGAGCGATACGACCTCGTCAGAGACGAGGTTTGTCAAATGAGTTTCTTGGAGAACGATAATATCGGGAGCATAGGACGAGGCTAATAGTTTAAGGTCATTTACTTTAGATCTAATACTTCGACAGTTCCATTGTATAATGGTTGACGCGATAATTACGTTTTATGGGGTTTGGAAGTGCCTTGTCCACCAGTTTTAATTTTCTTTTTATGGGAGGGAGGCGCCTCCTCTCCCTCGCTTCCCGGGGACCTCTCACGGGATGGTTTGGAGACAGAAGCCTCCATGTCCTGCACCTCCTGGCGAGGGAGACGACTGACAGACTGCGACCTGCTTCTCTCTCGAGAAACCGATCGCGAGCCAGACGAAGTCCTCACAGGAGTAGCCCGGACGGGAAGGTGCGCTCCGGACTGTGATTCGGTGTCTGCTTCCTTAATATGTTTAGGCTGGGTTGATGTAGCCATTTGATCGACCAATTTTGTCAGTTGATAAACTTTAATATTTAAATCTTTAACGGTTTGTTTGAGTTCGGCAATTTCCTTATCCTTAGCTGCAAGCTGTTGACTGATATCACTTGTACTAGGGTTGTTGCTAGTTACCGCTGCAGCATAGGAAGTATCGGGTTTGTGTGTCAAACTTTCCACTTTCCTCTTAGCTTCAGTATAACTAACTTCATGCTTTCTCATATATGCCAATGTTTCAGTCTCCTTCTTCAGGATGCTGCACTCAGCAGATCCTGAATGATGGGGACCTTCACAGTTAGCACATTTGGAAATCTGGCTAGTACATGTGATGGTGTCATGGGCCTCAGCACATTTACGGCAAGTGAATTTAGAAGAATCTTTGTTAATACATCTTAATGAGGTGTGTCCGAATTTTTGGCATCTGTTACAATGCATTGGCTTTTGGACATAAGGTCTTACTTGTACACGTTCATAACCGACGTTGACATATTCAGGGATTTTATTCAAGGCAAAAGTCAAAAAACACAGTCCAGTTTTCGTTCGCACATTCCCGTCCTTCTTGGTCATACAATGAACGTCCACTACGTCTTGGTCCTTCATGCTCTCAAGAATTTCACTTTCATCCATCGTCCTCAAATCCCTGTAAAAGATTACTCCCTTACAGGTATTTGGGCCAATAGGAATAGTTACTTTTACTCGAAGATCATGAATTTGCGTCAGCTTAAGTAAATCCTTAATCTGGGAGTTGTATTGTACTTTTACAAGGAGGCTTCCATCTCGCAATTTTTTAACAAAATCAAAGTCGCCGTCCACTTGACCATCGAGGACCTTTTTGATGATAAAGGGGTTCACGTTCAAAAGCGACTGATTTTCATTCACGCATTTTACATTCGCGAACCTTGCATTCTGGGTGGGGATTGTGAAAATTGGTCGTCTCGTCTTGTCATTAGTGGGGGTTCCGTTGTTCGTCATCAGATTGGTCTTAGAAGGGTCGTTAGTCGCCCCTCCTCCTTTAGGAGGAGAAGGGGTAGCCGGGGAGTCATTCATTCTGGGTATCGGACCAGGTCCGACCCCTCTGCTCAAAGTCGTAGTCCTGAAGGGACAAAAACCTCTTAACTGTTGTTATCAACCTAACTGCAATAGCTAAGAGAGTGAATCAGTATTTCGTCCTCTACCCCCCCAGTGGAAGCCTGGTTGCGTTCTCCAGTACCACAGAGGGATCGAGTTATGTGTGGGACACTTCCTTACCGCCGAACTTGCCTAGGCGAAGGACGGTAATTCAATGCCCACCCCCCAAGCGAATACGGGAGTTCCGAGGAACTCCGGTAGGCTCAGGAAAGTCACATTAAGATGAAAAGAAATCAGGACCAAAGAAAAAGTGCGCCCAAATGACGCCCCAGACTACTGGGCCTCCCTACCCAGGGGTCAAAGCCACAAGGGCTACCCTTGTGTAGAAGAGAGCTGCGGGTCTGGGGTGGGGTGCTGACTACTACTACTGTAGCCTCGTGTCACCTGCAAAGCAAGAGCACTGAAGGTGCTGGCAAAGCACAACAAATGTTCTGCAAATACAGGATTTTACTTTATTTTAATTTACTTTAAGAGAACTCAGAAACAATAATGTCTAGCGAGACGAGAGGCCCCGGGTTCCAGGGTAGCTCAAGTGGCACAAGACTTTTTGCTTATTGCTTCTGCGTTTTAACAAGGTGTTGTCTCATCAAAATCTGAAACACGAGTGTGAGTGCCTTTTTTTTTTTTTTTTTTTTTTTTTTTTTTTTGATTTCTTGGCTATCAACCAACGGCACATGGCCAAGGTTATTAAGCCAATGGATCCTATTCATTCTATCAATCTATATAAGGTCATAAAGTTTTGTCTCTCTTAGAAAAGCAATTACTTTACTTATTATTTTTTCATTGTCAGACAATAGATTTGATATTGTAAAATCTTTATTTGTTATTCGGAAGTAATTTCTTAATTGTTGGCGTTGGTTATTGAAGTTCTGACATGTTGTTATAAGATGGCTGATGGTTAAACTGGTGTTGCAAGTTTGGCATTGGGGAGGGAAGTTCTTTTCTATATAGGGAGTGAGGTGCGTTGTCAGACAATAGATTTGATATTGTAAAATCTTTATTTGTTATTCGGAAGTAATTTCTTAATTGTTGGCGTTGGTTATTGAAGTTCTGACATGTTGTTATAAGATGGCTGATGGTTAAACTGGTGTTGCAAGTTTGGCATTGGGGAGGGAAGTTCTTTTCTATATAGGGAGTGAGGTGCGTTAGTCTTGTTGCGTTGACCCTAAGACGGGCCAACACCACCTCCTCCCTTCTGTCCTTCCTGTGGGCTGTCTCCCACAGTTCGATTTCTGGCTTGATCTTGTGTGCGAGTTGGAGGTTGGTCCACTCACTTTGCCACAGGAGATGTATTTTTGCTTTTATAAGAGACACAAAACACCTGAGATCTGTACGAATTATGGTAATGTCCAAATCGTCAGTTGACCCGGCTAATTTGTCAGCCTGTTCATTGCCATGGATGCCACAGTGGCCTGGTACCCATATTAGCTTGATTGATTTATTGGCACCGTGTAACTTACGAATGATATTACCCAGCAATTCATTTTTAGTGGTTTCTAAGGATTTAATAGCTTTAAGTGAACTTAATGAATCGGAAAAAATGACTATTCTATCGTGGGTCGTCGATAGAGCAAAATCAATAGCTTTGTCAATGGCAAAAAGTTCGGCAAGAAAGATCGATGTATGATTCGTCAGTCTAAACTTTAGTTCACATTCAGTCGACCATACACCCGCACCCACACCCTCATTTGTCTTGGAGCCGTCGGTATATATATGAAAAAAGGATAAATGCTTAATAAGGATCTCTCTAAACCGCTGGCGTACCTCACCCTCCGGCGCCATGGCCTTAGCTGATAGAAGCCAAGCTTCCATGATGGAAAAATTGGGTGTTTCCCATGGCGCTATGTTTGACTGAACCAGGGTATCAATAGTAGAGAGATCTATACCGACTTTCTCGACGAGGTCGTGGAGTCTCGTGGCAAAGGGCCTAATGCCTCCATTGCCATTGGGATGGCTCGGGTATCGAGCCACCCTAGCGGCATAGGTCAGGGCTAATTGGCCGCGTCTGAGTCGGAGGGGAGGTACTCCTGACTCCACCTCAAGACGCTCGATCCGAGTGCACTTCAGGGCTCCAAGACACACACGTAAACAGGCATTCTGCACAGCATCCAATCCTTTCAAACTTGTTTTCGATGCCGAATCATACACGATTGACCCATAATCTACTTTAGACCTAACCAGGGCTTTATATATCATTAGCAAAGACTTCCTATCAGCTCCCCATTTATTACCAGCAATGCACTTTAATAAATTTAGTGCTTTTTGACATTTATTCTTTAACTGACCAATGTGGTCTTTCCAATTAAGTCTACAATCAAAGAGTAGACCAAGAAATCTAGCAGAATTTTGAATGGGTATTGGGTGGTTATCTAAAGTTAGTCTGATATTTGGAATCTTTCTATGTGAAAAAATTACCCCAATACTCTTTCTAATGGAAAACTTAAAACCCCACTGGAGGCCCCAGTTATGAATCATATCCAATGCGAGTTGGATACGATTTGCCGAGAACTCTGCATTGTTGCTGGAATGCCACAATGCACAATCATCGGCGTACAGTGAGTATTTAAGATTTCGAGGGGGAGCTGGTAGGATGTCATTAATCATACATAGAAATAATGTTGGCGACAAGACACTTCCTTGTGGGACCCCGTTTGCCTGGACAAAAATGTCCGAAAAAGTGATATTGTCGGCAAAAAGTTTGACAGAGAACGTTCTGTCAGATATGAAATTTTGAATAAAACAAGGCAAGTTTCCACGTAATCCGAAAGCATAAAGTTTTCTGAGTAGGCCATATCGCCATGTCATGTCGTAGGCTTTTTCTATATCTAAAAATACTGAAATCAAAAAATCTTTTTTGGCAATTGCCTCTTGAATATGACTGTCCAGCTTTACTAGTTGATCGAGAGTTTGGCGTCCCTTTCGGAAGCCGCACTGCTCGTCAACTAGTAAATTACTGCTATTTAAAAAATGCAATAGCCTACTATTAACAATTCGTTCCATGACCTTGCATAAGCAACTTGTCAACGCAATTGGTCGGTAGGAGATGGCAGTTCTGGGATTACCCCCTCCTTTCAATACAGGAATGATGTGGGCGAAGTGCCATGAGTTTGGAAAAGTGTGGCTTTTCCAAATTTCATTGTACACTTCTAGCAACTTAATCATGTCATCATGATTAAGATGCTTCATCATCTCATATCGAATCTCATCGGGGCCCGGGGATGTTCCTCTACAGGCTTCTAGGGCTCGGACAAGCTCATTCATTGTTAGGTCTTTATTATAATCAAAGTCATCTCCTGTGGCAAAGTGAATAGGCTGCAGCTCAGCGGCTTCCTTGGTGGGCAGGAAAGCAGGATGGTAGTTTGCTGAGCTGCTTGTATAAGAGAACTGCCTGGCGAGTACATTAGCAATGTCTTTTGGTGAATCGAAATTTGTTCCCTCGTGGATGATGTTTTTAATTTTGCAGGATGTTTTGTTTTTATTAATTTTTTTGACAGTGGACCAAACCTCTGATATTTTTGTATTACTATTGATTGTAGAGACAAAGCTACGCCAGGAGTCTCTTTTAGCTTGTCTAATTACTCTACGAGCCCTAGCTCTTGCTAGTTTGTAGTTGCAAAAGTTCTTATTTGTGATGTTATTTTGGAAAAGCCTGTAGGCCTTATTGCGTCGGCACAGCGCCCTGCGGCAATCTGGTGTCCACCATGGAACTCTATGCTTAACGCTCTGTCGAAGTTTTAGGAATGGATAGCAAAGCTGCTTCTAAAATCGAATTCTGAATATTGTTTACTTTATCATCAATGGTTTCTCCAAGTTCGAGCTTGACGCTCCTTGTGAAGGCGACCCAGTCTGCTCTTTTTACGTTAAATTTAGGCGCTGAAGGCGTTCTTGCTGTGTCGCATGAATATTTAATCAAAATAGGAAGATGATCGCTTCCCAACGAGTCGTCAATGGTGTGCCACAGGCACTTGGCTGCTACTGATGATGAGACCAGTGATAAGTCTATAAAGCTCAAATTCCCGGTATTATCGTCTACCCGTGTTGGGCTACCATCGTTCAGAAGGACTAAATCAGAGTCGTTAATCAGCTTAACTACTTGCTCACCTCTACCATCCGCCCGCAGGGAACCCCATAATGTATGATGAGCATTAAAATCACCTAAAATTACTTTATTTTGTGGCAGACTATCCTGAAGAGCAAAGAGCTCATCATAAATTACCACTTTATCAGGGGGACAATAAACCGAACATGTAGCCAGATACGTGTTATTGATTTTTACTTTGCATGCGACAACCTCCAAAGTAGAATCAATAATCACTTCTGTAAAAGGGAGGCTTTGGTGGATGTACATGGCGACTCCGCCTCCACCCCTACCCTCACGATCCTTCCGACACAAATGGTAGTTTCTGAGTGATACGACCTCGTCGCAGACGAGGTTGTTTAAGTGTGTTTCTTGTAAGACTATAATATCGGGAGCATAGGACGAGGCTAATAATCTGAGGTCGTTTACTTTAGATCTAATACTTCGACAGTTCCATTGTATAATGGTTAACGCGATGATTACGTTTTATGGGGTTTGGAAGTGCCTTGTCCGCCAGTTTTAATTTTCTTTTTCTGGGAGGGAGGTTCGTCCTCCTCTCCCTCGCTACCCAGGGGCTTTCCATGGGTATTTTTGGAGACAGTAGCCTCCATGTCCTGCGTCTCGCTGCCAGGGAGACGCCCGGTGGAGGATGATCTACTTCGAGAAGCAGACCAAACACCAGACGAAGTCCTAGCAGGAGCCGCCTGGACGAGAAGGTGCGATCCAGACTGTGTTTTGGTATCATCCTCTTTATGATGCTGCTGCTTTTGCTGGGTTGATTCAGCAATTTGTTGAATTGTATCTTTCAATTCTTTGATTTGACTCATTAATTCCTTGACCGTTTCCTTTAATTCAGCAATTTCTTTATCCTTAGCTGCAAGTTCCTGACTGATGCCGTTTGCACTGGAAGTGTTGTTAGTTGCTGCTGAGGCGTAGGAAGTATTGGGTTTGCTGGTCAAACCTTCAACTTTCCTCTTGGCTTCACGGTAACTAACATCATGTCCTCTCATGTATGCTAATATTTCAGTCTCCTTCTTCAAGCTGCTGCACTCGGCAGAGCCAGATTGATGGGGACCTCCACAGTTAGCACACTTGAGCGTTTTCTCAGTACATACAGCAGTGTCATGTTCTCCAGCACATTTACCACAAGTAAATTTACTAGTATCTTTGTCATTGCATCGTAATGAGGTGTGTCCAAATTTTTGGCATCTATTACAGCGCATAGGTTTTTGAATGTAAGGTCGCACTTGGACACGTTCATATCCAACCGTGACATACTCAGGAATTTTACTTGAAGCAAAGGTCAAAAAGCACAATCCGGTTTTTGTTCGCACATTCCCGTCTTTCTTGGTCATGCAGTTCACGTCCACTACGCTTTGGTCCTTCATATTTTCCAGAATTTCACTCTCCTCCATTGTCCTCAAATCCCTGCTAAAGATTACTCCCTTGCAGGTATTGGGGCCAATGGGGATAGTTACGTTGACCTTCAAATCATGAATCTGCGTCAGTTTAAGTAAGTCCTTAATCTGGGAGTTGAATTGCACTTTTACAAGGAGGCTACCATCTCGCAATTTCTTGACAAAATCAAAATCGCCGTCCACTTGACCATCAAGGACCTTCTTGATGATGAAGGGGCTCACATTCAAAAGCGATTGATTTTCATTCACGCATTTGACAGTCAGATACCTTGCATTCTGTGGAGGGATGGAAAAGAATCGTCGTTCACGTTTGTCAGCAGTAGGGGTTCCGTTGTTCAAGGTCGTATTGGTCGTAGGCGAGTCATGGGTCGTCCCCCCTCCTTGAGGAGGAGGAGGGTTGTTAGCCGCGGGATCAATCATGCTGGGTATCGGACCGAGTCCGACCCCTGGGCCCGTGCCCGTTGTCCTGAAGGGACCAGTTAACCCTTAACTATTGTTAATCAACCTAACAGCAATAGCTAAGAGAAGAGTGTGGCAGTTTCCGTCCTCTACCCCCCCAGTGGAAGCCTGGTTGCGTTATCCAGTACCAAAGAGGGATCGAGTTATGTGGAAGACACCTCCTTACCGCCGAACTTGCCTAGTGCGAAGGGCGGTAATTCGATGCCCACCCCCCAAGCGAATACGGGAGCCCACAAGGGTACTCCGGTAGGCTCAGGGAAGTCACATGAAGAGAGGAAGAGAATTCAGAATAAAGAGAAAAGTGCGCCCAAAGGACGCCCCAGACTACTGGGCCTCCCTACCCAGGGGTCAAAGCCCGTAAGGGCTGCCCTGGTGTAGAAGAGAGCTGCGGGTCTGAGGTGGGGTGCTGACTACGCCTACTGTAGTCTCGTGTGACCTGCAAAATCAATGCACTGAAGGTGCAGGCAAAGCACAAAATGCTGAAAAAATCAGATTTACTCTACGTAAATTACGTTAAATAACTCAGAAGCAATAGCGCCGAGCGAGACGAGAGGCCCCGGACACCAGGGTAGCTCCTGTGGCACAAGGCTTGGGTCTATTGCTGCTGCGTCTGAAAAGAGAGGTCCGAGCTGGTTAGAGTCTCGTTCACGTGAGTGCCTCGAGTGACGGCCCAACGTCATAGCACTAGTAAAAAAAAAAAAAAAAAAAAAAATCCCGCTAATTCAAATCATGGAAAGGTCACAAGGTCTACTAATTGACTCCTTTGTGGCTAAGCACTAGCAGAGCCATCTACGTGCAGAGACATTTCACAAAAAATATAGAAAATGAGCTTATCATTTTCCCCATTTTTGTTTTATTATTCATTTTCCCCGGCGGCATTGGGATATATAGGTAGATATATAGGTAAATATATATAGGTATATGTATATAGGTATATGTGTATATGTATATGTATATAGGTATATATATAGGTATATATATAAAGGTATATATATAGCTATATATATAGATATATATATAGGTATATATATATATGTATATATATATATATATATATATATATATATATATATAGTGTAAACGCCAATTGTTGCGCTCAGATTATTTGTGTTAACTCAAGGTGACTAATACCACTGCGTCGAACTCGCTTCCCGATTTATTGGAATGCGATGTAATCAATACATAATCAATACAATATCAATCCTAAATCAATACAATAATAATACAAAAATAATCATACATTCTATTACAATTCGACTTAGATTCACTAACGAGATTATGTTAGTACTTATAATATCACAACTATAGAAAGAATACATTTTACTGGTTGCTAAGAATATCACTATATCCTACTGCTTAAGGTAAACAACAACATATACGGACACTAGTCTATATCTATACATGAATGTGTATGATACATACGCATAGCGGGAACAGTCAAGGCCTTTAACAGAAGTCCTCAGATCGGTCCTTATGTACGTGTTGTCGAGCCAGTATTCACTCTCAAACTGCTCTATAAACCTGTGATGGCCCCCTTTCGTGACACACCCTTCCTTCCATATATTCGTTAACACTAGGGACAAGGCCTAATACAGCACATATATACAAACGGAGGAACACGGCTATGGCATTATCCTTATCGCAACCCATGAGGAAACCGTCAACCAAGTCCTAGAGAGGATGATATACGTGTGATGCTACGCCATGCCGATGTTGATAACAGCGGCTACATATAGTTATATACATATATATAAATATATATATA
>NC_061831.1:27873371-27883371 GCF_019202785.1 Penaeus chinensis
ATCAACATCAAAGTTCACTTGTAGTTATAAAGTATTCGACGGTAATGGTCGGAATCGCTTGCTCTGTGGGCACTTCACTATTGTCGTTACTTTCTGGGCGCAGGTCAAACTTGGCACAGGCAATGACCAGTAGGGTCTTGGGTACCGTGGGAGTCGAGGGGAAAGGCCATTAAACTGTCGGTAAGGGTCAGAATCGCTCGTTCTGGGCACGTCGGTTTCGTTCTGTTCTGGACGCAGGTCAATGTTGGTACAGGCGATAACCAGCAGGGTCTTGGGCACCGGGGGGAGGGGAACAAGGGTATGCAGAGGGGAGAGATCATTAAATGGACCTATGAGCAGCAACACACGGGCCTGTTCATTACACCAGGGTATACTCCCGTGAGCCTGGGCTTGAGTATCAGAAGTGCGTTTATTTGTGATTATATTTTTATACACTGTTTTTATTTATGCGTATGTGCTTCTAGTGCAGACATAGTTGTTCACCCGCAAATGCCCTAATTACTACGCATATGTTCATTTTCGTGCACATGCCTTTACAAAGCTCTTATGCATATGTTATGCATACATACTCATACATTATGCACAACTACACCCATGCGCATGCATACACATATATAAACATACATATGTATGTACTCACCCACACTTATGCGCACGTATTCATGCTCACATACGTTGTATACATACTTATGACTATGAATACCCATATAAATATACATATACATTGAAGCACACACACATACATACATATATATACACATACACACATATATGTACATATATAAATTTATATACATATTCATACATATGTACACCTACACATATATACGCACACATATATACACATACACATACATATATCTACATATATACGCATACATACTAGTATACATAATTACACACATACATACTCATGTACATACATACACACATATATGCATACATCCATATATACATACATACATAACTACCCATACATATACACACATACACAAGGACACGTACACGCAATTTTGCATACATCAGCGCACTGCCGTGTATACGCACTCATACTCGTGCACAAACGTTTGAACAGCGTCTGCATGAGCGCACGTACATACTCCATTATAATGAGCCCATGCATTATAATGTGCATAAATTGCCTAGACTTGCAGCAAAGGGCTAGGGGAAGGCGGATGATATGGGAGAGGAGGATTTAGGACGGTGTTGGAATGGGTAAGGTGGGGTTTGGGGTTCGAGGGAGTTAGGAAGGTGATTTTGTATCTGGCAGTTTTTCGGAGAGGTGTCGCATTCCTTAGCGGTTGCTAAGCCTACCGGCCTGCGCTAGGGTGTTTCAATAATTGTCGATTTTCTAAAATTTGCTCGAATCCCGGGGGCAAGTTAAGAAATAGGCGCCTATGAATTTTCTGAGTTTGGAAATGTATTCTTCATTAAAATCAAAGAATATCTCGCATTCTCTGTTTTCAATAGAAAACAAGAGGATATAAAAGGAAAGAATTCTAGTAATGATTTTATTTGGAACATTATATATTGCATACCATATAATTTTCATTCTACTCCTTTGTTTACATTGCCATATCTCCGACTACGCCGTTCTCTAGTTTCTGTTACAACAACAACTCTGTTTATGTCTTCACATTTTTTCATGTCTCCAATCAGTCTTTCACAGTTTTGATTATGGCCAGGTATTAATGAACTTTTGGGTTTCCACATATCGATTTCATGCATATCATAGGCCAAGTATGCAAACTTATTTTTGAATAGGGCTGGTGTGTATGGCCATTTTTAACGAAATCCTCTTTTCAAGATCTTTGCAACTTCATCGACGTAATCATGATCAACAGCCAAGGGAAGAAATGTACCATCTGCATTATACAGATGTCTGTTGATGGACGAGAAGTAGCTGCTACGAAAGCCAAGTTCACAGCCAATCCTGGCATACCTCCTTGAAGTTTCAATAGCAGTTCTGAAAAGAGTAATTCCATTGCTGTTCACAGCAGAACCCCAGCATATGAAATGAACTTTTGCAAAATCAAAAATACTTCTGATTGTTCTTGGATTTTTTTTTCAGTGCTTTCAGACACTTTATGGTGGTGTTCTTTATTCCAATCTTGGATTTATTGGGCAAATCACCATCACAAACTCCTTCCAGCTTGGTCAATATGGTGTCAATGGTCAGGCAGATGTGTAGGAGGGAACAAAAAAATCCCAGCCACCTGGCACCAACTGGCAAAAGACATTTTTGCAATATCTTCAGTGTTGCATATAAATCGGACTTCTGCATTGTTGGTCTGCTCCCATTTCAGTCTGTTAAATTCCCGTCTTTGCGCCTGATAATCAACACTTCCGAGTGATCAATTGCTTCCTTGTACTTTTGCATCATACCAATCTATATCTTCCTTGAGGATTTCTCGGGGTTGTTTCTTTGCCTTGAATGACACAATCACAGTTTTCGAGAATTTTGTCTTCAGTGTTACATTTCTGATGGAGTCGTAGTACTCTTTCTTTATTTTCTTTATTTGTTCTTTCATATACCAAGGTGATATTGTCTTAATGCCGAATTTGCTATACAGCACAGCAATTTCCCCCTGCAACTTGGATAAAATCTGAGATTCCGTAATAGTCAAATTATTGCATGGCAAGCTATCTTTTGAGCATCCTTTTAGTGTCTGGTTACCATGTCTTTTATCGAGCAAGAATGTCACTCTTCGTCAGTGGTCTAGGTGGCAAAACATCAATGGTACCAAACTCTTTCAGTATACGTGTATCGGCACTGCGCAAACCACCACGTCGAAGTGCCATATTGCCACTGACGAGATCGTCACCACAATATAGGCGAGCGAGTAATGTGCATTATTAAGGTAGCACAAGTTTATATGGAAATGCATAGTGACTGGGAATCTTTACGGAAGTTCCGAGGAATCATTCGCAATAACCTAAGTTACCCTATGTTTGATTCTGCCATAATGTCGGATGAACCGAAATGCCCTTCCGTGGGTCATGCGGGTCACAGCCAGGGCGGCTGAGGCCGCCGCACCTCATCCCAGCGCCGGAAATGGTATTATACTTTAATAAAAAATTGCGAATAGTAGATATTTTTTTATTTGTCTAATATTTTGCATGTCGTCATTTAAGCATAGTAGGCGCCTGTTTAGCAACTTGCTGAATGATTCTGAAAAAGTCGGATTTATTGAAACAAACTAGCCTGCGCCCTCGGTCGACCGCGGCCGCGGGTCGCGGGGTCAGCGTCTGGCACTCGATTGAGGTGCCATCGCTTGAATTACGCTTTGCTAATGCATAACTTATCTGGTGGGACTTCTCTCGGATGACTGATTATATTTGTCACTTTAAGGTAATCATGATTAGACCTACCTGATTTTGTGATGTACTGTACTTACATACTGGCGATTTGACTCTTCCGTAGGGAATCTATTTGAGGGGAAACTGAACTGTAATAACCGTGCGATTTGGCAGTTGCTCGGCGTCCTGTGGGTATGGGGACCGGTGATGCTTGCCATTTTTTAATATCATAATTCGGTATTCTTTCCTGGTGGGGAGTGTTTTTTTTTTACCGTTGATTCTACCTACTGTGGCACTCTCGATGAGCATTTGGACCTAATGAACTTATTTAGCACGTTGATGAGACCTAGCATTCCTAGATGGCACTTTCTGACATCCCATTTAGTTTAAAAGGTCCACGTATGCGTGATCAATATTGAATTTTATAGAATTGTGAGACGTTTGGATGAGTTATTATTACTATTTTGGTTAGAATATAGGCTCAATATATTCACGAATCTTCCTATTTTATGTAGCACTTTCACTGATCACTTCTCACTCGCAATTTTTAGCACTTATTATCACTGATCTAACCGCGACACCTCTCTTACGCATTGCCAGATACTCCATAAATATATATATATATATATATATATATATATATATATATATGTATATATATAAGTATATATATTTATATATATATGTATATATATAAGTATATATGTATATATGTATATATAGGTATACATATATATTTATATATAAGTATATATATCGGTATATATATATGAAGTCATATATACATATATATGAGGTCATATAAAGGTATATATATATGTATATAAATATATACCCAAGTATATATATAGGTATATATATGTGTATATATATAGTGATATTAATTTATATATATATATATATATATATATATGTATATATATAGGTATATATATATATATCAAGTCATATATACATATATATGAATATATACATATATATGTATAAATATATATATATATACATATATTTATATACATATATATAACTTTATGTGTATATATATATATATATATAAAGGGATATATATGTATATAAATATATACCAATGTATATATATATAGGCATATATATGTGTATATATAAAGTTATATATATTTATATAAGCATATATATATATATATATGAATATATATAAAGGTATATATGAATTAGTCTATATATATGTATACATACATACATATATATATATATTCATTTATATATATATATGTATATATATACATATATATATATATATATTTATATATATGTATATGAAAAGGAGAGAACACACTACCGTGTTGATACTATGGTATAAAAACCCACACTGTAAAACTAGATTTAATTGAAAAAGAGAGACTACAGTTTCGGAATCCACCTGGATTCCATCTTCAGGTCAGATTATAAGTATATATGTATTTATATCTCTCTCTCTCTCTCTCCCTCTCTCTCTCTCTCTCTCTATATATATATATATATATATATATAAGTATAGGTATATATATATATAATTATATAGGTATATATACACACACACACACACACACACACACACATATATATATATATATATATATATATATATATATATATATATATATATTTATATATATATGTATATGTAAATATATAGGTATAGGTATATATATATAGGTATAGGTATATATATATATAGGTATAGTTATATATATATGTATATATACATAGGTATAAGTATATATATATACACACATATATATATATATATATATATATATATATATATATATATATATATATATATATATAGGTATAGGTATATATATATATACATATATATATATGTATATATATGTATATATATATATATATATATATATATATATATATAGGTATAGGTGTATGCATATATGTATATATACATATAGGTATGTAAATAAATATATTTAGGTATATTTATAATATATAAAGGCATATATATATATATATATATATATAAATGTTTATATATAGGTTTATATATAGTTATTTATATAGTTATATATATATATATGTTTATATATATAGGTATATATATAGTTATAGGTATGTGTATATATAGTTGTAGGTATGTATATATAGGTATAGGTATAGATCCATAGGTATATATATATATATATATATATATATATATATATATATATATATAAGTATGTATATAGATATATATATGAATACATATAAGTATATATATAAATACATATAAGTATATATATAAACACATATAAGTATATTTACATATAGGTGTATATATATAGGTATATATATGTAGGTATATATATATGTAGATATATATATAAATGCATATATATAGTTATATACATGCATGCCCCCTTCGCGTCCACCTACAAGGGTCACTCATGGCGAGCCGCCAGGCAGGGGCCCGGCCCATCTTTAGCTCCCCACGGCAGGTGGTCGATCTGCCCAAGCCACGACTTCCTCGGTCGTCCCACAGGCCTCCTCCACCCAGGGTTGTGAACAGAGGCAACTTGGTGGGCAGGGTCATCCAGCGGGAATCGAGCCAATTGGCCGTATAGCCTGAGTTAGCGATCGCGGCTTGTGCAAGTAACAGGTCCTGTACCAGTCTCTCGGTGCAACGCGATTCCAAAGCACAAGATTGATTTGATTTGATAACATTTATTTACAGAACAGTGTACATGCCCTGCAAAAAGCCAGGGTAAGATACCAAAGCATCTATCCAAACTGGCTGTGCTTCTATTTTGTAGAGGGCCATCAGTCAAACATTAGTGTTACATACATGCCTGAGGGGCTGTGCTATTATCACTGTATTAAAATATCATCTGGCTGGTAAAAAACCGTTTATATCACTAATCATGTCAAAGACAAGACCAGTGTCTATAATAAAGTTAATATAATCAACAAGTGCTAATCTGTGAACAGTACTACTTGATCGATAGGATGCAGTCTTTATGCAACAGAGTAAGTAATGAGTGAGATTATGCGACTTGGGTGCCTTGCACAGTTTGCAGTGGTGATATGAAACAGGTTTTGCATCCAAAACTGCATCCTGTACATATTGCATAGTGTACTGATATCCTATGCGTAGCCTAGTTAATGTAACCTGTTGTCTTCTAGACAGTCCGTGATAGATTTTATAGGGTTTGTCTAAATTTGATGTCCCAGCAATACTCTCGTAATGCCAGATAGTACCATGTCCGTCTTTTTTCATTTTTTCAGTGGTCCATACCTGACCCTCATAATCTCTAAGACAGTTGATAACTCGTTTTTTCATTTGATTGAGAGATAGTGGTATTACATAATATGGATCTTCATGGGGAAGTGCTAACCTGGCTAATTGATCAACCCTGTCACATAGTGATATTCCTATATGAGAGGGTAGCCAGTATAGTGACACTTGAGTACCCCGTTCTGATAGTTTGGAAATTTGGTGAAGGATATTCCTAGTTATCATGTTTTCTGGACTAAATGCAGTAAGCCTTTGGAGAGCGCCTTGGCTGTCTGTAAAGACAGTCAGGTGTCGCTGCTGCTCCCTTCCTTTCTTAATGGCATGATGTATAGCTACTGCCTCGGCATCAGTTGTGCTTGTCCAGTTGGAAATGCACAAACTTTCTTCAAGATTTATATCAGGAATTAGCACACCAATCCCTGTTGATCCATGAGGATCAGTGGAGGCATCACAGTAGATTGCAAGTGGGGGCGTACCATGAGAGGGATGTAGAATGCCATCTATATATTTCAAGTAGTGAGCTTTTAGTTCCATTTTTGAAGCCAAAGATTTAGACCCTATTAATTTATCAATATAAGCATGTACATGAGTTCTGTGCCAAGGAGCAGCAATTACTGTATCTGGAATATCAATTGTTCCATACATTGAAGAACATGATAGTATGAGCAGTTTTAGTTTTCCATTCTAAGTTGGACTGTATGAGATTGGAGTATCGAGGTCGGGCATACCTAACTCTATAATTTATCTCATTTGATAGGCTATTGGAGATTTGTGGTCTAGGCTGAAGCTGCAGGAGTCTGGTGACACTACTGTGAATAGAAGGGCTGTCTAACTCTTTCCTCATGACGAGAACTTTAGCAGTCATTGGGCATCCAAGTATAATTCTCATGGCCTTGTTCTGTAAAACTCCAAGGGGTTTGAGGGCACTCGGTGGCAGCATACTAAGAACTGGGCATGCATAGTCTATCATGGACCTGACAAGGGAGATATACATCAACCTTAGGACTCTCAGGGAGGCACCTACATATCTGTTACTTATGTATTGCAATGGTCTTAAATGCTCAAGGCATCGTTCCTTGATATTTTGAACAATATCCTTGGTAAAACGTGAGTTGTGGGACATAAGGTGGGGAGCAGTCACCATAACACCAAGATATTTGTAGGTGTCAGTTCTTGCAATAGTTTGTCCACCTAACTTTGGAATGTAAGGCAGTTTTCGAGATCTGGAGATATGCTTAGTTTTGATTGGGTTGATTATGAGACCAAGGGAGGCACACTTTTTGTTGAACCTCTGTAAAACATATTTCCCCATATCAAATACCTGAATAAGAATGTCATCAGCATAGGATGTGATGCTGCATAGGTCTCCTAATTCATCGTTGAGCTTGCAAAGAGAGTGCATAAGTATATTAAACAGTGTAGGGGACAATTCTCCCCCTTGTGGAGTCCCTAATTCCAATTCGCCATTACCACTATAGTTGCCTTGATACCACACTTTTGCTCTTCTCAAAGATAGATAATCCTTTATCCATAACAGAAGCTTGCCCTTAACTCCTAAAAGAGTTAGTTCATGGAGGATTGCAGTAGGGGAGGCTCTGTCGAATGCTCCCTTAAAATCTATGAAGTAAGAAGACTGTGCATTACGTCCATTTAGGTACTGTGCTAGACACATTTGTGTTCCTCTCCCTTTTTGAAAGCCAAAGACAGATGGGTGGATCATGTCTTTGATCTGGTGGAGTAAACGAGTAAGGATAATTCTTTCACAGGTTTTAGACAGGCAGGACGTCAGAGAAATCGGCCTATATTCATCTGGCCGTCCTGGTTTTGGAATGGGAATGATGGTTGCCTGTTTCCAAGTGGTAGGCAAGATGCCTGCCATGTAGGTTAAGTTGAAGAGATCAAGAAAAGGATTTCTTCCCTTAACCTGTACCTTTGCAAGAAGTCGGATGATGTCGTAAGTGATTCCATCATCCCCAGGTGCAGTGGATTTGCTGGTCTTAATGGCTGCAAGGAGTTCCCCCCTTGTAAATGGTGCATCAGCCTCATCTAAGAGGTGGCACTGATAGTCAATTTCGTTTTTATGGCCTAATTTAAGGGAGCACCTGCGTATGGATAACGGAAGGAGAGATGAGGCTACCCTTTCTGGATGTGGGTGGGGTGTTATACTGCATGTATTGCCTTTAATCTTGCTGATTTCCTTCCATACATTACTCATGGTTGTCATGGAGTCAATTGATTCTGCCCAGGCATAAAATTTTTCCTCCCGTTTCCGTGTTATTATCTCATTGATCTTTTTACTAAAAAACACAAGATCCCTAACTAAGTAAGGGTTTTTCCCCAAGTGTCGTAGCTGACTTACTGTAGATCGTATGAGCCTCCTAAGCAGTTTTATCTCAGGGTCTTTGTTCAGTTGTTGTGCATGTCTACATCTGGAGGATACAGATCTGTGCTTGACAGGGCTTTTGGGCTGTATTTGTGTAATGATATTGCCAACTTGCTGACAGAGAGTTTCATTAAAGTGATCCAGTAAAGTCTTCATACCAGCAGGCAATTCTTTCAATGAATTCATCATGATATTTAGCAGCAAGGTGGTATCTAAGGCGCGGCTGGGGTGGGGTTCTTTTGCAAAAAGGGAGGGTTATACCTAATGCCCAGTGATCACTAACTAAGAATGGGATGACTTTCGCAGTACTTGGTAGTGTGTGCTGATTGTATAGAGCTATATAGTCCAATTTCCCTCCTAAATAATGAGTTTTTTCGAAGGGGCATAATAAGTGTATGGGGTCACTAGTATTTTGGAGATAGTCATAATAAGCCTTACCGTTTTTCCCAATGGTCCTTCCCTCGGAGCCCAAGAGAGGATGGCGAGCATTAAAATCCCCACACAATAAGACAGTATCAGTATGTATCATGCAGTCAGGAGGTTTAGGTACCACCTCACTATCATGTGGATTATATACATTAATGATGGTGATAGTTTTACCGTCTAGAAATATTTTAATACTAAGATATTCAACACAGGAGTTGTCACTATTGTCATCAATCACTTTCGATGGAATTGAGTTCTTTATGTAAATGCCAAGCCCTCTCGTAGAGGCGTTAGCAATGTTTGGTCTGTCATAGTATGGGTATCCCGCAATTTTTGCATAACGAGCACTAGTTCTGACTTCCTGAAGGCAACACACATCAACATTTTCGGAGTGAAGGTACTGGGAGAGAGTTGCCTTGCGTTTCTGCAAACTGTTTATGTTCCAGGTAATACATTTCAAGTGATTAACTGGAGACATTGATTACTTGACCATTTCCAAGGCCCACTACAGGGTGATGTTGCTGTTGATTAAGGAGGAACGAAAACATCCTTTCCTGAAGTTGAGATTGCTGAGCCATTTGTTGCTGCATCATGAACATCATCTGCTCCATCTGTCGAAGCAACATTTGCAGTAGTTCTTTGAT
>NC_061831.1:27898371-27933371 GCF_019202785.1 Penaeus chinensis
CATTCGGAAACCGCTAATGTTCCAATGAAGGATAGTTATATTTCCGTTGATTTACTGGCAAAGATTGCAGTGCGTGTTGGAGAATTTGAAGGGGAAGGTGCTAGAGGGTGGGATAAAGAATGAGGTTGGGGAGGTGGTGTTGTATCAGGAGGGGATGTCGGGAGATAGAGGTCTGGGGAAGAGGGTACTTGTGACATGAGGGTTTCACGTGTGTATCCAGGAGGGAGTGGAAGGGATAGAGGGGATAGAGGGTTAATATAGGTGGGGCTGGAGTCAGGGGGAATGGGTTTTGTTGGGATGGGGTAGGAGGATTGGGTGTAGGGAGAATATGAGTAGGAGGAGGATGGATATCGGCAGTCACTTTGAGTGTGGAGGGAGCGGGAGTTGTAGAATTTGAAGGTGATTGAGTATTAGTTTCGCGCCATGCTTATGGGGAAGACAGTGCGGTCCTGACTTCTCTGCTGGACAGTGGTTCCGCTCCCGGTATTGTGCTCGCTTTGGATTTACTTCGTCTTGGATTTACCTTGCTGTGAATTTACCTCGCTTCACGCCAGGATTAACGAATCCGTGATTTGTTTTGCAAGCTAAGTATTTTTATGTTTGTGTGTAGAAGACACCTGGTCTCTGTTGGACTTTGGCGTGTGTCATGCTGCAGTACTATTTGCAGGGTGCACTCTCTTCCACGAACACCCAAAGCAGCCCTTTGATCGCACAAAGGGTCAGAGCATAAAAAAGACCACTCACATAGAAGGGACACTGCTTGAGGATCCGTACCTCCAGTGTGCCATTTCCTAATATAAGCTAAGTTATTACTTAGTTTTTTTTTTTTTTGTTGTTTTTACGATTGGTTGTTTCTTGGTTTCTTGTTTTTTCCCCCCAGCTTGAGGATCCGTACCTCCTGGGAGAAAGATCTTCCACATTCTCGCCCGTATTTTAAGGGCCGTTTCCGCTTATCTTTGCCGTTCTTTTGTTTATTGTTTTTACTTTGCTTTGATCGATTCCTGCCTGACCTTTTGGGTGTTCAGGCAGTCTTTGTGATATATGACCTGTTGGTGTTTTATTGTTTTACTTGGCTTCCGCCGCTAAGTAAATTTCTTCGTACAAGTTTTTATCTCGTTGACTACACAAGTGTTTAATTCAGAGTTCCTCAGCACTATATATATATATTTTGTTTGTTTGTTAATCTCCATTCTGGGTTGGAGATTAATTTGTTTAAATTAGTGTTTGGTGTATTTGTTTGTGCTTATACTCTGTCTAAAAATACTAAATGTTCGTAATTTTTTTTTAACATCTGGTGTTGATTTCCACGTACATCACCACCGCTGTGATTAAATTGGTGATGTACGCAACTATCAATTTCTCATGACTGAATTATTTGTAGACCTCCCTAAAGAGTGTAACTTGTTCAATAAATATCATCCCGTCATAGAACTTTCACTCAGTCCCAGTCATCAGGAAAACAAATGACATCGGTGTAAAGTTCTGGTTCTGACTAAAGTTGAATGCTTAAAGATCTTGGGCTTGGGTCTCCTAAACAGCACATTGCTGGTTACTCTATCTCGCAACCCTGAAAGGCTGTAAAAAGGCTAGATGAATCAGAGTATATTAAGCTGATATTCTAGAATAGATCATAACTTTGCTACACCTGGGTTCCCACTTCCAGCAGGTGGATGCTCAATCCGAAGGGAAGAGGAAGAATTCTATGATCTTGCTTTTTTCTTCCATACACGTCCACGCAGACGCCCAGCCTACGCTATCTCCCTTTTCACATTTACACACTTACACATCCAACATTCAGCACACACAATCTGTATTTTCCTTCCACCCCTTCTTATACAACATTCACACCCCCATACACAACACACACGGTTCCCGAACCTACTAATCGGGTGGTGGCAGCGTGACGTAGGCCTGTTGGAACCTTACATCTGTTCACTGCAGACGAATCTTTTCCTGAATAATTTTATTCTTATTCTCGGTCGAGCCCGAACTCAACCAGACAAATAAAAATCTACTTGGTCTACGCCCCGCTACAACTGTCTTTTTGGTAGTTCTGGATATCTTCAAGAGTTTCTGTAGTGGAGTTTTGTGAGAGAAAGGTTTTCTTGTGAGGGGGGGAAGAGAAGTCTGGTGTCTGAAAAAATAGGGGCAAAGGAAGGTGGAGGTGATTGTGAGGTAGGGGAAGAGGGGGTGGAACGTTTATTCTGTCTGCTGCGGGGAGGGAGAGGGGAAGGTGTTGGGGCTGTAGTAGAGATTGGGGTGTCTGGATTTTGGATAGCAAAATAATTTGATTGGGTAGAGATTGGAGTGTCTGGGTTTAGGATGGCAAAAGAATTTGACTGGGGAAGGTAGGAGGTAGAAGAGGGGAAGTTAGATGGAGGGGGGTTGGGTTTAGGAGAGGGTGTAGGAGCTTGGGAGGTAGGGGGATTGGCAGAGTGAGCGACCTTACTGGAGTAGGGGGTAAGAGAAAAGCCTTGTCGACGTGCTTCCTGTCTGGCTTCACGTAGAGTGAGTCCAAGTCTGAATCTGAGAGTTGCTACCTCAGACTCAAATTTGTAGGTGGGGCAGCCTCTACAAAATACATTATGGGGGCTGCCACAGTTTGCACATGTGCGTGATTGTGCAGAGCAATTTGATCGAATATGGCCAGTTTAGGCACATAGCGGGCATCTGGCTGTAGAACGGCAATGTTTGGCAGGATGTCCTAAATGCCAACAATTTGGGCACTGACGAGGAGGTTGGTATGGTCGGACAGGTAGGGATTCCCCACCTATGTTAACATTTAAGGGAAGGTCATGTCTACGTTAAGTAATTTTGGCAATGTTAATGGATTTCTTACGATTTCCTCTGGGAGGAATGGAGTAGCATTGTACATATGTTGTATCATAGTCTGTGAGACAAGCGAGTAAGTCCTCTCCACAATCTGACCATTCTTTGTCATGGATTGGGCAATCTGTTAGAGAGATAGACCGTTCCAGTGCATGTATTGAGGGTTGGATGAGGTTCTGTAGGGATGGGATTACCACATAGATCAGTTAGTTTTGTTAATGCTATAGCTTCGTTTTCAGTTGTTACTGTGGCGAGACGGGAGTGTTCGCGTCGGCTACGGAAAGAGACGGTAAATGTTTATAAAAGGACCGCACCCGTCAGAAACAGAGTCCCGAACTCCAGCCAACAATCTTGGGGGATCCCGTGGGGAACCGGGGGTTTGGGGGGGGGGGGGTGAATATCGAGGAGATCGCTAATGAACGGCAATAATAAAGTTCCATGAAGTGGAAAATAATAAAAACCCGAGCCAAGAATCGTAATTTAAATTATAAAGAAAGTAGAAAAATGAAAAACCCGAGCCAAGAATCGTAATTTAAATGATAAAGAAAGTAGAAAAATGAAAAACCCGAGCCAAGAATCGTAATTTAAATGATAAAGAAAGTAGAAAAATGAAAAACCCGAGCCAAGAATCGTAATTTAAATGATAAAGAAAGTAGAAAAATGAAAAACCCGAGCCAAGAATCGTAATTTATATGATAAAGAAAGTAGAAAAATGAAAAACTCGAGACAAAAATCGTTCGCAGGAGATTCGAATCGGCGTTACGGCCTCGAACGAACAAACACGCATATTCTAAATGCACGACTTACAAGACCGCCGTGTTTCCCTAACTTACCCGGGTCCCCCTTCCGATCGCCCTACTTGCCTAGTTGGGGCTCGTATAAGCCAAAAGACCTCCCTAACCCGGGGGCTTTGCCCCCGAACCCCCTCCCGATCGCCGTATTTCCCTATCGGGGGCTCCGCCCCCGGACCCCCTCCCGATCGCCGTATTTCCCTATCGGGGGCTCCGCCCCCGGACCCCTCCCGATCGCCGTATTTCCCTCTCGGGGGCTCCGCCCCCGTACCCCCTCCCGATCGCCGTATTTCCCTCTTTCCGCCTCCGGACCCCCTCTCGAACACTAGCTTTACCGTAATCATTTTACATACCTTAGTGTGGAGGGTACAGGCGAGCTACGGCAAGGAGGAATTCGTGGAGACGTTTATTATTCTCGGGGATATTCATCTGGAACATCGCCCGAGCTAAATATCCCACAAAGTGATATTTCCTCCTACCGTAGCGGGGAACTTTCGCCTTTGCCTCTCTCCACTTCCGCTCGATGGTGTTTGTATGAGCGGCTGTCACCGGGTCAACGAAATTGACCGAGTGATTGACAGTTAAATGGTGGAAACCTTCGTGTTCAAGACACTTGTATGCCTTCCAGCAATCACTTATGATAGTTGTACCCGGCTTAATTTTTTCTTTAATTATAGCGAGAAGAGTTTCAGCGTCTCGGGAAGCAACAGGGACAAGGAAAAATTGTCTTGTCTGACGGCAGACCCCGCCAAACACCCACTGTCCCTCTATTGCGCGGCCAACGTTATACTTTCGCTTGCCGAATTTGCTTTCATCAATTTCGACAAAGCTATCACCACCACCTATTTTTTCATAGGTCTTACTGAGACACCATGACACGCACACTTCTCTGCAAAAGCTTGCCCAGTCACATAGTTTTCTTCGATAAACCTATCTCATCTATCACTAGTTGATAAGAAAAAAAATCTCTTAAGTATAGGTTAACGAAAAAGATATTCGTTTCTATGTCTATGTGAGTTTTATCAAACCATGTGTGTTTGAAAATAGACCTCTGAAATTGGCATCTTACACGCCTATTGTTTATTTTCTGAGATCTGTCACATCTAAACAGTTTTTTCTTAATGTCTGTTCGACAGTCTGCCCCACACTTTGCACACTCAATTGTACTTAGTAAGAGTCCATGATCTCTACCAAGGCAATTAGTTCCTCAGTTTCACCTGAATTTTTTTTGAAAAATACACCATAGCCACTGTCACAGTCTTGACACCGGTTAGACATACTTGAAAGTGACCGGCTGTCAAAGTGGCCATCTGTAGTTTACGCGCCCGAAGTATGAAATGAAATAATTAAAAAATATATATATAAACACATGCCTTAACTGACGAAACAAGGTCATAATGAAATAGAACAAAATATTTTCAACAACATCTGAAGTTTATATGAGCAAAAATATTAAGATCAGATACGTATGGGATGTACATGAAAAGCTAAAATAGTAGAATACACGATTCGTCATGACGTCACGTGACGTAGGTGCGCAGTGGCCGAGCAGTTGGTGTGAACAATGCGCGAGAACTTAGTAAATATTAGGTCACGTGTGGACTTAAACGCATCAACGCTGAGTGGACTTAGCCGCAGCGCGGCATTCACCGCGATACAGTTTAGTTGTTTAACTTGAATCGGTGGGCTTCTGCAAATTAATTTTGATATCAGTCAATGTAGTTTTTCATTGCCTACAACGTTATGATCTTAAATTTTCTCCTAGTCGGTGCGGTCCTTTTGTATACTTTAACCAAAGAGACTTTGCCTACTTGTTTTTGGAGGCATTGTTGGAAGAGGAGGGTGTTTTGAGAGTAGGGAGCTGTGGGAGGGATCACGATAAATCGGTCCCATTTGGCTGGGCTAAATAGAATATTAAGGATTCTTGTAGAGGTGGGGGTAGTAGAAGTGCGGGGACGTGTGGAGGAGGGAGTAGTGTTGAGGGGGGTAGTGTTACGGGGAGGTGGGCAATAAGGTTGTAAGGTAGTAATAAGGGGAGATGGGATGGTTGATGAAGGTTGTGGGAGTAAAGGTGTTGAAGTTGAGCATGTTGGGAGAGTAGAAATGTCTCCTGGGGGTTGGTTGTTGATTAGGGTTGATACTGTACTAGTATGCATTGATGATGGGGGAGTTGTTGCAGTGTTCGGAGCCGTGGTCAAAGGAGAGCTGGGATTGGGGCTATTTGATAAAGGGGCAAGCCTCATTGCCCCTAAGATTGGGGTTATGTCTTCATTATTGGCCATAAGCCTGGAGTATGTTGGGGAAAAAAATAGTCCACCCCTCAGGGTCCCTTTGAGGGGTAAGGGCAGGTATGGCAGGGGAATACCGTGCCCATGGTTCCCTCAGGCCATTCAGGACTGACAAAGTCAGCCTTTCATCCTTTCAGCTCGGCTCTCACACCTTAGGAGGTGGATAGTAGAAGGGATTGATGAAGAAACTGAAACAAAAAGTATGAGTGGGAAAAAAAGACTATGCAAAATTAGTTGAGTCGATGGCTGAGTCCCAAGGTTGAGGAGTTCCCCATCATTGGGTCTCAGCCTTCGTCTCCTAAGCCGCCCCACGACAACAACGGGCAAAGGATTGGGGGGGTACTTAACTAATAAAATCTAGGAAAAATTAATTCATAGTAGACTTGAATATCAAACGGACTCCATGCCACCAGGGAAAATGAATAAAAAATTGAGAAAATGCTGTGCTCATTTTCTATATTTTTGTTAAATGTCTTAATTTCCATAGATGGCTCTGCTAGTGATTAGCCACAAAGTTGTCAATTAGTAGACCTTGTGACCTTGTGATTTGAATTGGCAGGAAAAATGTATTTTTTACTATTGCTATGAATATCGCTGTTATTTTTATCACAAACATTATAATTACTATAATGTTAATAGCATTAGTAACAGCAAAATAAGATGACAAAATGTTTTCGTAAATCAAAGTAAAGGGTAAACGGACGAGACAGGCAATACTCGTAACTGGCTCATTGGTGACTTTGTGCAAAAACAATCAAACAAGTAACTCAGTGGGCATTGCATGTACGTACACATCATGCCCGTCGGCATTGGGTTGAACACCAAATACTTTTGCTGTGCACACACACAAAAGGAGAATGGAAACAAAAAACTTAAGAAGGGAATTTATTAATCAAAGAGTCCGAAGCCCATGTCATCATCCGATTCTTCCTCTGGCTCTTCAACCTTCTCTGGCTTCTTCTCTTCAGCTGCAGCCGCAGCAGGAGCAGCACCACCTGCAGCAGGGGCACCACCACCACCACCAGCAGGCATGGATCCAAGTTTCCCCATACCTAAAAATATTTTAAGGTTAAAAAAAGATTCTTTTGGTACAAGATTTTGCCCACAATAAATGAATAAATTGAAGATGCAAATAAATACTTTACACACCTTCAGCAATTACAGCCTTGAGGTCCTTCCCTTCGAGTTCAGATACAACTTTCTTGGCCTCACCAGCATCACAATCAACACCTACTGAGTCGAGGATCTTCTCAATATCCTTGGCCGAGGCAGTTTTGCCTCCAAGGGCAGCAAGACAGTAAGCAGCAACGTAACGCATTCTGGAAATTAAAAGATTTACACTTATTAAAGATAGCAGTCAGCACATGTCTTGCACTAAAGGAAATTTATTCTCCATTCTGTAATTTGTACTTTTAGTTCACTCAGCTTAATACCATTATGAGTAAGGCTATATGCACTTTTAATCCCGAATACCCGCTTTTCCACACTACTGTATTTGACAGATTTTAAAATGTATATAATTGAAGAAATCATAAATATTAATTATTTACAGTCATGTTCTCTGCCTGGACTTTTGAATGCTGGGAGACTATGGTTTAGTCTTGCAGAAAAAAGGATGCAGGTGCCTAGCAGCCTGCATATGGTCCAAAATGTGAATTAGGCTTACCTGAGTACCAACAGATATGTAGTCTCAAGACTCTTTACCTCCTCTTTGCAATGCTTATATATGTATGAGCTTTTTTGCCATTTTACCATTTTCCAAAGTCTACATTGTCATTTGTTATACTGTATGAAGATGGTAAGATTGGTTTTCCTTGAGCATACTCTATACCTCTAGGGAATCTACAACTGTGTAATGACAATATAACATTACATCATTTGTGTCATTTTATTATACTTACACATTCAAGTTTCTGTAACCCCTTACATTGTTATGGTGAGCAAGAATAAGGTCTAGAGCATGGAAAATAAGTGTACTCTCTTGAGCAGGTGCTCTTACTAGTAAAAGTAATGCAAGATCCCCTTCCTAAAAGCTCACTAAGTATTCTTTCAACAAGTTTGTGCATTTAGTGACTCTTCCATATACATCACTAGGCAAGAATATCCCATAACAGGTCACCCTGGCCTTCAGCCAAATCTTTAAACATCCCATTCCTGCCACCAAGGTCTACACCAGAATTTCCTTGTGAAGTGAAGGTCACGTTGTCCTGACCCAATGGGCAAATAACAGGCAATTTTTAATACTATATAGTAACAAAGTCAAGTCAATATTCTGTACTTCATACCAAAACCATGCTGAGTTTCTGTTTGCTGCAAATTGTATCTCCCATCTGCTTTGGGCCATTTACCACAGGGTGGTGCCCTCTAGTAAGGCAGTTAGGGTAGTGTAAGGTTAGAACTATGCTTAATGACCAAGCAATAGGACATATCGACAACAGGGGTTCAGGCCTTGGAGCTCCCTTACTATATAGGCTGATGTGTTAGCCCTTGTAGTTTTCCAAAAGTAGGTATGATCATAATTTCATCAACATTTAATCTTAATGATTTGGATGCACTAACCTAGGGCAAATTGAAGACTTCTTGTAGAAGACAAAATTGGTTGTTCAGACAAGAAATAAAGGAGAAAGATCACAGACAATATTGCTCGCAGCTTGGGTCACAATAACACTCAAACCCTGCCATTACTGATACTGGTTTCAATTATTTCGATGTAATGTGCGTGAACCTCTTATTTTCCATCACAATTGATAAAAATTTAAGTATTGGTAACTGTTAGCCAAGTGACTGCACTCGTTGAGACTCAGTCCATTACTCTAGCCTTGAGAATCCATAACCATCAAATTAACCAAATACCATCCTAGACCCTCACTATTTCCCAGGCTCTGCACTTTTGCCTTTATAAATGAAGTTGACACGACTGGTTTGGGACTTCATCTCTGGAGAGTGCATCGGCTCTCAGTAAAAAAAAAAAAAAAAAAAAAAAAAAAAAAAAAAATTAAAGTTGACAAAAAGGAAAATAAATAAAATTGTGGGATAGAAAAAAGATGATCTTTACAGTATTGACATACCAAACTAAAGGAAAGAAGTAGCAGTCATCAGCACAAGAAATAATCTTGCTGCTGAAATTCACTGCAATATGCATGACAAAATAGAGCTGAAAATGTTTGCTGGGGGGTATTGGGAGAAGAACTCCCAATCAATCTTCCCCTTGGCATACCCAGTTATGGCAATTTATGTTGTTAAATAAATTGCAGTTCTGTAAAGTACTGTTGATTATTTCTTGTACTGAAGTTAAAAGTTTAGGGTATTTGAGAGCAATGCACCCTCCAGTCTCAAAATCAGGCTACCATGTGAAGCAAAAAATCCACACCTTTCCTACCTCATATTCATTCCAGTGTCCATTTCCCTTTATCCCTTTATCGCTCTTGGTAACATAAACCCTCTATTTCTTATGCTCTATAAGATGGAGTGTCCATTGACCTGTGTGTGTGTGTTGCTCTTGGCAACATTAAACAAGTTTTGTCCTTTACAAGAATATCTTTAATTGGAAAATTTTCTTTGACAATCTGGACTTACTGCAATTTGTCTAGTAGTTATTGTAAATAATTCCCAATGTTTGTTTGGCAATTGTTATCGAGAGTGATGCTCCCTCCCAGAGACTAAGTTTCAAAATCAGATTTTTTTTTAGGTTTCCTCTATCCAACGATCTTGGGGGATGCGTGGGGTACCAAGGGTTAAGGGGGGGGGGGGGTAATGGATGGCACTGGATCTCAATAGGAACCTGCAGAAATTGAAGAAAATGATTTATTAAACTTTTAAAAAGTTGATTTTTCAAAAACCTGAACCAAATTTCTGTCACTGTCACGGGAATCAAACTCAGAGTTCGGCAAAAATCTACAGGATTTCACATAATCCAGATCCCCTGTGGTAATCATACAATGCGTCCTAACCAATAAACCAATCTAACCTTAACCCTCTTGTATTTGTACACTACGATCTATACCTTCGTATAGATCAGTAGTATATAGCCTAGCCTAGCCTAGCCTAATTATATGCACCTAGGGAGATTTGCCCCCTATACCCCTGTGGCTTAAAATGTAACCTTTCTCACCGGCATTTTGGAACGAATGGCGCTGCATAGCCTGTCAAATCTCCTGGTGGGAAAAATGGGCATGCTCACAAAGTTAGTGCAAAATAGTGTAAATAATTATCAAAACATAAAGGTATAAAAGTAAAATAATATTAAATACACAAATTCGGAAAAACAGACTGGTAATTACAAAATCGTTTTCACAAGCGCGTAGTATTACATGGACTACTTGATAGATCGCAATGAGTTACATGTCACATTTGTTTTGGTCCTGGCATGTTAATCATGAATGGGGACTTGCAGCCTATTTTTGTCATTTCCCGGTAAAGATGAGGCCGCTGCAGATTTACTTGTAATGATTCTTCCTCTATTCTTTTTATGCTCTACAGAATAGTAATGTCCAATTTGCTTTATCTCCATGCATTGCTCTTGGTAACACTAACTTTGTTTATTCAAATAATATATTTAATACTTTTTTATGTATTAAAAAGGAAATGATCATCGGATTCATCTCATCACATGAGAATAAATCTGATGGTATAAACATTGTTCAAGAAGATCCAATTGTCATAATCAAAAAATTTAATTTTCCTTAGTACCCATATCCTAAATTTAACCATAAATTAGATATGCTGCAATCTTATACAGAATTAGTAGTAGAGTAATAACAGGTACATATTTACTGTGAAACGATGAAAATATCTGCTGTATATCACTGCTCAGAGAATGTTGCATTTTCTTAATGTTGGCATGAAGTGCTAATAAGGTCCCATGTATAGGGAAAAGATAGAAGATAGGGTGTAATTTTAGTTTCCCACAGCCATGCAGTACAAGGTAAAATTTACTTTTACAGCACAGTATGGCTGAAAACCAGACACTTTACATCCATGGTATTAACTTAGCAAGTTGATAATAAAGGAAATACACTAATACATGAAATATTCAGCTTTGGCAAAAAATGTAAAAAAAATTAAGGTCACAACACATGCCACAACTTTTTGCGCATGTAACCACGAGTACAGTAATATAAGTGCGCATGTTCACCGGGAACATGCGCAGTGAGAAACACCGGTGAGAAATGTTTCGTGCTGCATCGACATATTGTGGATATACAGGACAAATACACATTCTCAATCAAAGCCTGCTAGGCGTATTTAATACCATGGGGCTCCTTGCAAGGGAATATATAGATCGTAGTGTATAAATCCCACAGGGTTAGGTTAGGTTGGTTTATTGGTTAGGACGCATTGTACGATTACCACAGGGGATCTGGATCATGTGAAATCCCGTAGAGTTTTCGAAAATTGACGCGTCGGTCCGTAGAATTTCAAAGATGGTGGCGATGTCCGTAGGGTTTCATTTGCCGATTTTAAGTTTTTTTTTTTTTATTGTTTAAGCCTGTTTTACCCCGTAATTTCCTTGATCTACTTGATGCAAAGATGGTGGCTTATCAAATCACATCAAGATTGTCGGCTGGAGAATCCGACGGAGATTATCAGATTTGTTATCACACAAGAACAAATCTGATATAAATATCATAAGGGAAGACTTATGCCATGTCATAGTTAAAAACTTAACACTTTTTATTTATATCATTTGAATTGGTAAACAAGAGATTCATGCATATTACAGTGTGGATAGTTGAAAGGAGGAATAAAAAATGGAGGATTGGGTGGCTGTGGGAAACTAAGAAATGAAAGTAAATGTTTATAAATGGACTGCACCCGTCAGAGACAAAGTCCCGAACTCCAGCCAACAATCTTGGGGTATCCCACACCTGACCTGACCTAACCTAACCTCGGATCCCACCCGATCGCTGTATGTCCATATCGGGGGGGCTCTGCCCCTGGACCCCCACCCGATTGATGTATTTCCCTATTGGGGGTTCCGAAACCAAACCCTGCCCAATCACGATTCTTCGTGACGTCATGTGACATAGGTGTGCAGTGGCCAAGCAGTTGGTGTGAACAATGCATGAGAACTTAGTAAACATTAGGTCACGTATGGACTTAACAACATCAACGCCGAGTGGACTTAGCCGCAGCACGGCATTCACCGCAATACATTTATGTCGTTTAACTGGAATCGGTGGGCTTCTGCAAATTAATTTTGATATCAGTCAATGTAGTTTTTCATTGACTACAACGGTCCTTTTGTATACTTTAACCAGTAATTGTTACTGAGAGCGACGCTCCCTCTCAGACTAAGTTCCAAAATCAGATTTTTTGTTTGTTTCCTCTACCCAACGTTCTTGGGGGATGCATGGGGAACTGGGGGGGGGGGGGGGGGGGAATAATGGATGGCACTGGATGTCAAAAGGAACCTGCAGAAATCGAAGAAAGTGATTTATGAAACTTTAAAAAGTCGATTTTTCGAAAACCCGAGCCAAATTTCTGTCCTGAAAAGGACAAAAAATGAAGGAAATCGGCCAGTGAAACTCTACAGATGCCCCCGCCATCTTTGATTGTCTACGGATTAACGCGCCAACTTTCGAAAAACTCTACGGGAATCAAACCCAATGCTCGGTAAAAACCTACGGGATTTCACATTATCCAGATTCCCGTGGTAATCGTAAAATGCATCCTAAACAATAAACTAATCTAACCTTAACCCTGTGGCTTTCATACACTATGATGTATATATTCCCTAGCCGCCCCCTGGACCCCCATATGCGCCTAGCCAGGGGGCTATGCCCCCTGGACCCCCGTGGCTTTAAGAAAATACGATATATAATCCCTAGCCTAGGTGTTCTGCCCTCGGAACCGCCCAGGGTAAAACCAAATACCTGTATATTGCGAAAGATCGAACTTTTCTTCGCTTCCGTCTATGGTCCGAGTTCCTTGGTTTGTAATCACTTTTTCAACATTTAGGGCACTTGTTGGGCTCAAATATCAAGCTGAGATAGATACAGTTATCTATTTGTTCTATATATCCACTATACGGCCTTAAAAATGACCCGGAATCGATGCAACACTTAAAATGTGACACTTCTCACCGGTGTTTCGGAACTAATGGCGACTGACGAAGTGTCAAATCTCCCGGTGGAAAAAGGCGCATGCGCACATGGTTATTGTCCAAAATGGTGTAAATAATTACCAAAGCACGTAAAATAAGTATAATAAAAGTAAAACAATTCATTAAATACATGAATTCGGAAAAACAGACTGTGGTAATGACAAAATAATCGTTTTCACAAGCGCGTAGTAATACATGGACTACTTCATAGATCGCAATAAGGAGTTACGCTTCACATTTGTTTTGGTCCTGACTTAGCCTCAGAGAGGTTCCATGCAGAGCCTATTTTTGTCATTTCCCGGGAAATATGAGGCCGCTGCAGATTTAGTTGTATTGATTCCTTCTCTATTTTTTATGCTCTACAAGATGGCAATGTCCATTTTGCTCTACCTCCGTGCGTCGCTCTCGGGAACATTAACCCTTTAACCAAAATGAAGATAGGAAAGGTTAGGTTTGGATTTTGGGTTCACAGGACACCCTTGTTCTGGGACAGTCTGGAGGGTGAGTAGCTCTCCATGACAAATACCCATGGTCAATAGATCAGAGCAGCTGCAGCTGTTGGTATTAGTTACCAAGATTGATGCCCAAAACTGAGGTCGCTGCAGCTGTACCTGTTTATTACTCCATTCTTATGCTCTTTAAGATGGCAGTGTCCAGTTCCCTCTTTCTCTGTGCGTCGCTCTCGGTAACATTAACCTAATGATACTTAGTTCTCAAGCTCGCACGGAAAGTGATTATAATTGAAGGAACAACATTCGCCGGTATCAAATATTCAAATATCGCGGGGAAAATACAGTCCCATTTAACCCAATTTACAAGCAGCACTACGTCCACCTACAGCATACTGGATAAATCAAAACAGCCACTCGGCCTGTAATTTATTGAAAGAAGAGAACTTCGCAAATCCCCAAAACCCCAAACAAGCCTTGCACATCCCACGTGTTGATGTTGACAATGCGACACATTTCCCTCCCACTTGTCTTTATAACGGCCAGAATTATGCTTTAAATACTAACAACAAATCAGAAAAAAACTATTATCTTCATAAGTCTAGTTTCTTAGACCTAGAACGAGGCGAAAGTACTCACATTTAGGCCTTGAGGCACGAAACGTGTCCGCTCCACACGAATAAAATCTCACGAAGGAAGAACGAAAGTCCCCCCCGGCCGCTCCCCCCCTCCGCCCGCGCGATGGTTCTTTTTGCCTTTTAGTTTTCTGCACCTCTGCAAGGATAATCCCCAAGCTTAGGCTGCTTTGCATTGGTTTTATGCTGATGAGGAATTCTATGCTTTTGGAAGGGAAAGCGTTTCCTATTCGTGAACACAAAGAATTAAAATTATACAGAACTCTGCCTCCCCCCATTTGCGGGAACGCGAAGATCTTTTAACCAATCAGAACTGAGCACTTTTATAACTTATAATCCAATTGGTGTAAAGTAACCAGACCACCCAACACTCCTCGAAGATGCCGCTTCACCAATCAGAATGCAGTATTTCCCTAATGCCATGATTTGATTGGACCAAATCGGACTCCTCACCAAGGCATAGCGACTTCCAAAGTGACCGGAGGCAAAACATCTCCCTCACATGCTCTGCTGAAGAAGTTCGTCAGGAGGGAGAGAAATGTCAGTTTCTTTCGGTATATATCTCGGGAGTAGTTCGTGCTGCATTGCCGTCAACAAGGTACCGAAAACTGACATTGTTTTCTAGTATGATTTCTGTGTTAAGTCACCTATGGCAGTCACAAGAGGTTTTTTGGACGACACTCGTTCAATTCCTCGTGTGATGTATTATTGTTATTTAATGTGTTTTGGTTTGATTAAATTAGATGTTCAGAATACGTGATCATTAAAATTCAGATTGAATAGGTGAACTTAGTTCATACTTGTGTTGTCATTATTCAAATGTTGCAAATTTCCCCCAACAAACGTGATTGTTATTTGAAATTTCCTATTTCTAGGTAAGATATCTAGGAAGTTAACTATGAATTTTGATAAAAGCATATTATAGAAAAGATTATGTTGAGATGAATATCCATAGGCTAATACAGTTTGATATCAGGAAATATGAATAACAGTATAATGAAAGATAACGTAATTTTTTAAAGCAATTAATATTAAATAAAGCAGCAAATTACTGCATGCATTTAGTTCCCAAGGATTAGATAATGCATTAATGGTTTTAGTAATTGATTTATTTGATTTGTCTGTTTACTTATAATGCAACTATTTCAGTATTTCATGTTATTCAACCACCGCCTCAGTGGCAACTCTTACGTCTCCACTACATCTGTTAAAGTTATGATAATAGTTAGAAAATAAGGTTGAGATGGATTAATGTGGACATAGTTGCTCACATTTTTCATAGTGGTTTTGTACATCATTATTTAAGTTTTCAGGTATTTTGAAATAAATAGCATGATAGGGATTTGTCATTCCTTTAGAAAATAGAAACTCAAAATTGATATGATAGAAGGGGACAATTGCAGTTGTGAAATATTTTATTAAAAGTTAGATAGATATGAATATATTATATAAGAATGTTATATGTATGACATGGCAGTCATTGTGTTTTTGCATTGCCTATATTGAAGAATGAGGTAGTTCCATATGTGAGTTATAAGTTCTATATTTTGTGTGAGTATTATTTTACATATTTGATTTGGAAATGTCTCAAAAAGATTGTGAAATTTACTATTTTACTTGTTGTATTTTGCCAATGCAAAATACAGTATTGATGAAGTTGTATCCCAATATATATGAGAGAGAGAGAGAGAGAGAGAGAGAGTGTGTGTGTGAATGTGAGATATAGATACTCATTTATCACAGCACAGGGATAAAGTATCCCTTTTGATTTGACCACATTTAAACATTCAGTAGAAAAGGGTTTTGCTCTGTCAGTTGAACTTCCCAGTTTGTAATTTCTTGCTCATGAATAACTTCCACATGCCAAATGTCACTCAGCAGGGAGGCTAGAGAGAAGAGAGAGAGTCATGTTATGCAAAACTTTCCTCTTGCAAGTAAAGTTTGTTTTTCATCATAGAGCCAGGATTCTACATGATGAACCCTTCAGGTGAAAGTCTTGTGACACCTTGCTATCTTTTCTTTGTTTGATGTTTTCAAAATCTGAACATTTTTTGATATTAAAACTCGGATAGGTAATTTAGACACAAGCTACTAAGATCTCCAACAACTCAAGCAGGAAAGCAGTTTCATGAGCAGAGGCAAGATTTATGCCATCAGCCTTTGACGTTGGGATGGCATGTACCAGCTTCTCATGTCCAATGTGATAATAGTTTATCAATTTTGTTTACATAGACAAAAGTGCTAAAGCAGCAATACTATGACCAGCGATCCCACCGGTTTACGGTTTTCTTTGATTTTAGGAGAGATTTTTTTATATTCTTTTTTTTTTATTATTGCTTTTAGCATTGATATAAACTGAATAGCTTGCATGGGTTTGTTACTGCTCCCACATTCTACCTTAACCCCTTGCCGACGGGTATGACGTGTAGGTACGTGCCATGCCCACTGTGAGTACTTGTTTGATTGTTTTTAGACATAGATGGCTACACTTGTACCAAGTCAGCAATGAGCCAATTACTAGTACTGCCTGTCTCGCAGCCCGTTCACCCTTTTCTTTGATTTACAAAATATTTTACGTTATCTTATTTTGCTGTTACTAATGTTAAAAAACATTATAATAATTATAATGTGTATAATAAACATCATCGATATTCATAGCACTAGTAAAAAATGTTTTTCCTCCCAATTCAAATCAGATACGGTCACAAGATATACTAATTGAGTCTTTTGTAGCTAAGCACTAGCAGAGCCATCTATGGGCAGACATTTCACAAAAAATACAGAAAATAGGCACAGCATTTTCCCCATTTATTTTTTTTCATGTTCCCCGGTGGCATTGGGTTAAAGGACTTTCATTGAATTTTAGTTTTCCTTTTAAATGATATGAAAAATCCCCCCCCCCTCTCTCTCTCTCTCTCTCTCTCTCTCTCTCTCTCTCTCTCTCTCTCTCTCTCTCTCTCTCTCTCTCTCTCTCTCTCTCTCTCTCTCTCTCTTTTGCTCGATTTGTAAAGGGTTGTGGATGTGTCCTATATTAGACTGGTGGGTAAAATGATAGATTAGTACAGCTTGACTCTTTATTGTTGATAGAGTGCACACAAATAAATGAAGACATGATACTAGGAATGGTGCTAGAGCATGGTGGTGCAGCTGGCCAGCCCTGGGGGGGCTGAAGCTGGAAAGGTTCTTGATGGTTTTACGTCTGGAGGTGACCTGGCGGGTCAGATTAGGCCAAGCATAATTGATATCTTGGTTCCCACAGGGGCACTGATGTCCATAACATCATATTATTCCCTGCATCACAGTGGTATAGATCAGTAATTACACTAGCATTCTGAAACTCTGGTAGCTCCCTTCATACAAATTTAGGTGCACTGTGTTTCTTGGCCAGTTCTGAGTTCCTGACAAAAAGGGTTTGTTTCTCATTCTACTACTTTAGAAGTTCTGAGCTTGCAAGCATCAGTAGTAAGTAGGACAAGTAGCCTGAAGCTTCCAAGGATATTTAACCCATTCGCCCCATTTGGCAAGAATACATGCCTTGCCCACAGTAATACAAGTTTGTTTATTGTATTTACACATAGATGGCTCTACAAGTTCTTAATCACCAAATAGCCAGTTATTAGAAACTACCTATCTCACCTGTTTACCTTTTTCCTACACTTTAGGAAAGTCTTTTGTATCATTTCATTGTCTAAAATATTTTAATGACATTTTAATAATCATAACATCAATAACAATAAGAACAGTATCAATAGCAATGGTATTAAGAAGAAAAACATTTTCCCGCCAATTCAAGGAATGGAGAAATCAGGATTGATAACTAGGCCTACTGATAGACTCATTTCTGGCTGAGCAAATGTGGAGCCATCTGTATTTAACAAAATTCACCAAAAACTATAGGGGACAGAACATAAATCCACGGCAAATGGGTTAAAAGCTGACACACCCTGACACACAGAAGGAGGGAGATATAGAAACAGTCAGGCAGGCAGGCAGGCAGGTCAAGTGAGAAGGAAGGTGATGGGAGACCTTAGTGAGTTTTTGTTTCATGCCCTGAATTGTTCATTGTGTTGTTTGTGACCACTGAATCATTATCTTTATAATGGACCATGGTACCACTTCATTGTTAATTAATCCAATGAAAGTTAACCTGGTAACTCGCCTTCAACAGAGGTTCCCGATGACTATGATAACCATAATGTTTATTTTAATTATAAGAATATATAAATAGTATTTGATAAGAAAACAAACCTTTTCCCCCAAAATCAAGAAATGGAGTAAACCTTATGAGGTCGGGTAGACCAACATATTAACAATTTAGTGACTAATTATGTGTTGTCATCTATATGTAAATAGATTTTTAAAAAAGTGCATTGGACAGAGCATTTACCCGGCACCAGTGGGCACAGTCTAGCACTTGCTATTTTGTTTGCAATGAGAATAATGATACTTATCTTTCTACCTTTGTCAGTATTTTCACCAGATCATTAACAAATGTGCATATGGTTGTTTGTATCAAACTATGAAATGTATGTATTTTCTCCTTTTGTGCTTATGAAAGGGAACAACTATAGGCAGTAGTTACAACTACTTTCAGCCCTATGATACTTTTAGATGATCCTGCAGATTGAAAAAGTCATGGGTGATGTTTCTCCTTATGGGTTATTGTCTGTGAAACAGCAGGCAGTGATCAGAGCTTACTTAAAGATTGCACTTGGATGTCAAGTTAATTAAGTAAAATCACCTAATCCTCATTTGTTTTTACATTAATGCTTATTACTTTATTTTTTATTTACTTTTATATTGACAGGATGGAAAATTTGAAGTTGTGGCCAATGCCTCTGGAGACAGAGTTACTCCAGCAGTGGTGGCATATCATGAGATGGAAGTGGTGAGTTCCAGTAAAGATCATAAATCTTTTTCTATTTGATGAAATGCACAGATTAGTAGAATATATTGTAGTAGATGTAAAGAATGAAAAATGATGATGTAAATTTTTATTAGTCAATATGCCTTTGAATTCAATCAATATCTCTTCACAATTACTAGGTAACAGGACTTGCAGCTAAGCAGGGAATGATCCGGCATGCAGCAAATACCATTCAGAATGTGCTACGCAGTGCCAGCTGCAGTGAAGATGAAGGAACCTGTCAGTCTAATGTATCATGTTGTCCTAAATGGGAAAATAACCAAGTGTGCTACACAGTGCAGCGAGGAGAGAAAACTGCAACTGTTACAGCAGAGGAGGTTTTAACACACATTTTTACTCTGCTCGAAGGTATATGATTTGAATTAATTCATTGCTTATAAGAAAGTTGCTTTTTTTGATTTTAATTACTCAATCTTCATTTTTATGATGAACATTGACATCATCAACATTATCTCATTCCACAGGTATTGCCATGAATCAGACAAGTGAATCAGAGCTCCCTCTTGTTATAAGTGTTCCAGCTTGGACCAGTGAAGCAGCCGTTGAGGTTATCAGGAAAGCTGCCAAGAAAGCTTCTTTTAATTTGATGTCCACTATCAGTCAACCTGTTGCTGCAGTCTTAGCATATGGCCTCGTAAATGACAACAAAAAGAATTTGTAAGTTTATTCACTGATGTATTTTGTAAACAAGGGAAAGTCTTAGGAAATTTAAGGTAAAACCAATACCTCCAGTAGTCAACCATTTTCATGGGCATATACTTGCAGGGTAAAAAGTTGCAAAGTAATTGTATGCTAAGAAGCACATGATTTTCATATCCCCCATATTTTGCAGCTTTACATGTAGCATGCACACACACACACACACACACACACACACACACACACACACACACACACACACACACACACACACACACACACACACACACACACACACACACACAGTCACACAGTCACACAGTCACACACACAGTCACACACACACAGTCACACACACACAGTCACACACAAACACACACACACACAGTCACACCAGTCACACACACAGTCACACACACACGCAGTCACACACACACAGTCACACACACACACAGTCACACACACACACAGTCACACACACACACACACACACACACACACACACACACACACACACACACACACACACACACACACACACACACACACACACACAGTCACACACACACACACACAGTCACACACACACACACAGTCACACACACACACACACAGTCACACACACACACACAGTCACACACACACACACAGTCACACACACACACAGTCACACACACACACACACACACACACACACACACACACACACACACACACACAGTCACACACACACACACACAGTCACACACACACACACAGTCACACACACACACACACAGTCACACACACACACACAGTCACACACACACACACAGTCACACACACACACACAGTCACACACACACACACAGTCACACACACACACAGTCTCACACACACACACACAGTCACGCACACACACAACCACACACAGTCATACACACACAGCTATAATCACAGTCACACATACACACACAGCACACACACACACACACACACAGTCACACACACACACACAGTCACACACACACACACACACACACACACACACACACACACACACACACACACACACAGTCACACACACACACAGTCACAGTCACAGTAACACACACACACACACACACAGTCACACACACACACAGTCTCACACACACACACACAGTCTCACACACACACACACACACAGTCTCACACACACACATACACACAGTCACAGACACACTTACAGTCACAATCACACACACACAGTCACACACACACACACACAGTCACACACACACACACACAGTCACACACACACAGTCACACACACACACAGTCACACACACCACAGTCACACACACACACACAGTCACACACACACACACACAGTCACACAGTCACACACACACACACAGTCACACACACACACACAGTCACACACAGTCACACACACACACACACAGTCACACACACACACACACAGTCACACACACACACACACACACAGTCACAGTCACAGTCACAGTCACAGTAACACACACACAACACGCACACAGTCCTCACACACACACACACAGTCTCACACACACACACACACAGTCTCACACACACACACACAGTCCTCACACACACACACACAATCACACAGGTCACACACACACACACACAATCACACAGTCACACACTCACACACACACACACACACACACACACACACACACACACACACACACACACACACACAACACAGGCACACACACACACAGTCACACACACACACAGTCACACACACACACACACACACACACCACACACACACACACACACACAACACCACACACACACACACACACACACACACACACACACACAGTCACACACACACACAGTCACACACACACACAGTCACACACAGTCACACACACACAGTCACACACACACACAGTCACACACAAACATCACACACACACAGTCACACACAACACACACACAGTCACCACACACACACAACACACACACAGTCACACACATCACAGTCACACACCACACACATCACACCACACACACACCACACACCACACAACAACACACACACACAGTCACACACACACACACACACACAGTCACACACACACAACACACAGTCCACACACACACAGTCACACCACAACACAGTCCACACACACACACACACACACACACACAACACACAGCACACACACACCACACACACACACACATCACACACACACATCACACACACAAATCACACAACACACAACATTCACACAACACACACAGTCACACACACACACACACACACACACATCACAGTCACCACACATCACAGTCACACACACACACACAGCACACACACAACACACACACACACACACCACACACACACACACAGTCACACACACACACAGTCACACACCACACACACACACACACAGTCACACACACACACACACACACACACACACACACACACACACACACACACACACACACACACACACACACACACAGTCACACACACACACACACACACACACACACACACACACACACACACAGTCACACACACACACACACACACACACACACACAGTCACACACACACACACAGTCACACACACACACACACACACACACACAGTCACACACACACACAGTCACACACACACACAGTCACACACACACACACACAGTCACACACACACACACACACACAGTCACACACACACACACACACACAGTCACACACACACACACACACAGTCACACACACACACACAGTCACACACACACACACAGTCACACACACACACAGTCACACACACACACACAGTCACACACACACACACACACAGTCACACACACACACACACACAGTCACACACACACACACACACACAGTCACACACACACACACACACAGTCACACACACACACAGTCACACACACACACAGTCACACACAGTCACACACACAGTCACACACACACACAGTCACACACAGTCACAGTCACACACACACACACAGTCACACACAGTCACAGTCACACACACACACAGTCACAGTCACACACACACACTCACACACACACACACACACACACACACACACACACACACACACACACACACACACACACACACACACACACACACACACACACACACACACACACACACACACACACACACACACACACACAGTCACACACACACAGACACACACACACACACAGTCACACACACACACACACAGTCACACACACACACACAGTCACACACACACACACAGTCACACACACACACACACAGTCACACACACACACAGTCACACACACACACACACAGTCACACATACAGTCACACACAGTCACATACAGTCACACACAGTCACACACAGTCACAGTCACACACAGTCACACAGTCACAGTCACACACACAGTCACAGTCACACACACACAGTCACACACACACACACACACACACACACACACACACACACACACACACACACACACACACACACACACACACACAGTCACACCTACACCTACACCTACATACACACATGCACACCTACCTGTACACACACACCTACTGTGTACATAAGCACGATTTGTGCAAGCCATTAGACATAGACCGCGTGGCTGTTTGCCACATGTCTCGAAGTCCAGTAAAGAACCAGCACCTCAGCGAGGACTTAGATAATGAGTTTATCAGATCTTGTTTAACCCGAGTCATGCCTTAGCAACCAGCGTGACCAGATGTAGCCTCTGGCCTCTCAGGGCTAGAAGGCAGGACCACACGATCCCATGCTCAGCGCTTACCCTAAGACTTGTCTCATGTGTTTCCTTCACTGTGTTGTACTCTGACTCAAGACAGAGTTACGTCCGTTATAACAACTATTACCGCCTTCCTAGCCACTATATATTTTACAAACTGGTGGCAGGGTGGTCATTGTGTCCTTTTGGGCTCGCAACACACATAGTTTCCGAAATCAGCTTGACCCCTTGCTTCCACGACCATGTCTTCAAAATCATGTGAGTACAGGTTTTGGGCCTCTTTATTTCTTTTCCCTCCCTTCTTCTCCGATAAATGTATTAAGCCGTATGTGCAGTTTGGTAAAAGTGACAGCAAATGACAAGCACTCTCTTCTGATCTTAGATCATGGTATGTTATCAACAAACATGAATGTTGTTCATTTGTTAAGTATTTGATTATTTTTTCTCGTTTGAGATTTATGTTGTTTCAACTACAACAAATTTAATGAGTTTGTGCTTTTATCATTATCACAAATATCATTTCATTTATTTCTATTCTCATCGTGCATTTCACGTCTTGACCTGACCTCGGTGTGACAGTCATTAATCAGGGAACCCGTCTGGGTAGCTGGGGGACCTGACCTCACTTTCTCGCACTTCCAGTCGATTGACACATGAAATGACTTGAGAGACAGCTCGCTGTTCCCATTAATTTGGTTGTTTAACATTGTTTGCACCATAGGAAAGTGTAGCATCGCTGCATTGGTCATTTGGTAACACATTCTTTTGGTGCTGGAATGGAGCTTGTAACGCGATTTTATATAGTTATTGTTTTAATCGTAGCATTAGAATCTTCCCCATATCATAGTGCAGAGGGATGCTTGATATAACCCGGGGTTGCATGAAACGCCTAATAGGTCTACGCCCTGATGTTACGATAGTAGCTACAGGTATAACCAAAGTTATTCATATGATCGGCAACTTTTGAGTTGGGTGACCTGAAGTATGTTCATTAAATAATGTAAGACTAGAGTTTAAGTTGAATTGTTATTCGCTGATTAATCACACCTTTCTCAGCTTCTAGAAGATGCTGGGATGTTTGGGTAAATCCCAAACAATTGTGTGATTCATGATAGATACCTGTAGGGCATGTCACAAGCACCCATCACAGATTTGCAGAAAAGAGTGGGTTATTTATAAATTTTCTGGCTCATTCGCTTCGTATAGTATTGTATTTTTGGGTATAGACTCCTGTCGTTGAAGTCAGCATGTATAGCTAAACCTAGCTACCTTGGGAGATTTGCTGACCCCGAAAAGATTTGCTTGTGAGGAAGCTTGTGGATATTTTTTTCACGTCACCGTTCAATAGTGCGTACAGTGTCGCCTATCATTGAATATATTGAATTGTGTGTGTTAGTTGAATTAATTTTGTATTGATTCCATTGCTAGTTTATTGCATTGTTGTTAAAGTGAACATTAATCTTCGTGTTTGTCATATATTTCCGCTCTGTGTGAGGGCACTCTCGCTTTCATTCTCGTTCACGCTCTCTATTGCTCACACACGCACACACACATGCTCACTCACTCAACCTTGCAGAACAAAAGACACTGAAACCTTTTCATTAATAGGATTTGTTGCAGTTGTAGTTGCAGGTGTAAAGATCTATGATATATCTCTTATGCATGCGATATTGTCAGTTGTGACGAGTGACTAGTACATGATATACAATTTCTTATTTTACATATATTTTTTTCTCTGTGTTATGACAGTTGGTTCAAGTAAATCCTTACAAGATTGCCGTTGGTATTTCCCTTATCTACTCTCCTATCTGTCAGAGACAGTAGTTCAAGCCAGGTCCTTGTGGATCACTTATCTTATCATGTGAAAGTAAAACAAAATGAAAAAAGATGAAAATAATGTTAAATTGAACATTAAAAGAGCAAGTTAATATAAATAACCGGCTACACACTTGACACCCCCTTTTTCTCAGTTGCCTTTCTTTTTCTCTTACTATCTTGGCCCATATGTGTATAATACGGTTCACCAATATATGACATGGCACCGAAGGGAGAAGTCCTGGATGAGATCTGCGAGGACATGTGTTGGGCAAGTATGCCACCGAGTTAGGCCTGGACGAGGACTACAAGTCAAGGAGGACCTGTGCAATACCTTCGAGGATGTGTGGACATTGAGGACAGATTGATTTACCAAGGAGCAAGACGAAGAGGATGACAAGGACAAGCAGCCATGAAGATACACCAGGAACAGTGCATGCGAGAACGAGATAACCAGCAAGTCAGGACCTGCCAAGTTGGGTCATCCTTGAGGCAAATCTAAGGCAGCTTGAGGGTGAGGTGTTAGTAGGTGGCTGAGCAATGTACTGTGTATGTAAACACGATTTGATTAAGCCATTAGACAAAGACCACATGGCTCGAAGGTCAGTAAAGAACTTACGCCTCAGAGAGGACTTAGATGACAAGTTTATCTGACCTTGTTTGACCCCTGAGTTGTACTTCAGCTACCAGCGTAACCGGATGTAGCCTCTGGCCTCTCAGGGCTAGAAGGCAGGACCACACGATCCCATGCTCAGCGCTTACCCTAAGACTTGTCTCATGTGTTTCCTTCACTGTGTTGTACTCTGACTCAAGAAAGAGTTAAATTCATTATAACAACTATTACCGCCCTTCTAGCCACTATATATTTTACAAACTGGTGGCAGGGTGGTCATTGCGTCCTTTTGGGCTCACAACACAGGACCACACGATCCCATGCTCGGTGCTTACCCTAAGACTCGTCTCGTGTGTTCCTTTCACTGTGTTGTACTCGTCCATAATAGTCAAGCAGTTATAGAACTATGACTACCCCTGCAAAACCAATGTACTAAGGTCCTCTCTGTATACATTTTACACACCCACACCTACACACACACACCCACACCCACACCCACACCTACACCCACCTACACCCACACCTACACACACACACACACACACACCCACACACACACACACACACCCACACCCACACCCACACACTCACACCCACACCCACACACTCACACCCACACACTCACACCCACACACTCACACCCACACACTCACACCCACACCCACACACTCACACCCACACACACACCCACACCCACACCCACACCTACACACACCCACACCCACACCTACACACAAACACACACACCTACACACAAACACACACACCTACACACCTACACACCTACACACCTACACACAAACACACACACACCTACACACACACACACCCACACCTACACACACACACACTCACACCCACACTCACACCCACCACACTCACACCCTCACACTAACTCACACCCACACCCACACCCACACCCACTCCACACCTAACACAAACACCCACACCTACACACAAACACACACACCTACACACAAACACACACACCTACACACCTACACACCTACACACCTACACACAAACACACACACACCTACACACAAACACACACCTACACACCTACACACACACACTACACACACACACATCCACACCTACACACACACACACATCCACACCTACACACACACACACACATCCACACCTACACACACACACACACATCCACACCTACACACACACACACATCAACACCTACACACACACACATCCACACCTACACACACACACATCTACACACACACACACACATGTACACACACACACACACCTACACCCACACACCGACACACACCTACACCCACACCCCCACACACACCTACACCCACACACACACCTACACCCACACCCACACCTACATACCCACACTTACATACCCACACCCACACACACACCTACAGCTACACCCACACACACACCTACACCCACACACACCTACACCCACACACACACCTACACCCACACACACCTACACCCACACACACACCTACACCCACACACACACCCACACACACACCCACACACACACCTACACACACACACACCTACACCCACACACACACCTACACCCACACACACACCTACACCCACACACACACCTACACCCACACACACACCTACACCCACACACACACACACACACCCACACACACACACACACACACCCACACACACACCTACACCCACACACACACCTACACCCACACACACACCTACACCCACACACACACCTACACCCACACACACCTACACCCACACACACACCTACACCCACACACACACCTACACCCACACACACACCTACACCCACACACACACCTACACCCACACACACCTACACCCACACACACCTACACCCACACACACCTACACCCACACACACCTACACCCACACACACCTACACCCACACACACCTACACCCACACACACCTACACCCACACACACCTACACCCACACACACCTACACCCACACACACCTACACCCACACACACCTACACCCACACACACCTACACCCACACACACCTACACCCACACACACCTACACCCACACACACCTACACCCACACACACCTACACCCACACACACCTACACCCACACACACCTACACCCACACACACCTACACCCACACACACCTACACCCACACACACCTACACCCACACACACCTACACCCACACACACCTACACCCACACACACCTACACCCACACACACCTACACCCACACACACCTACACCCACACACACCTACACCCACACACACCTACACCCACACACACCTACACCCACACACACCTACACCCACACACACCTACACCCACACACACCTACACACACACACACCTACACACACACACACACACCTACACACACACACACACACCTACACACACACACACACACCTACACACACACACACACACTGTAAAGGGTATTTAAATGACACCTTAAACATATGGTTTAGCAGGAGTAGGGAAACAGACGGTTGGCTTAACCTCTTTTATTGAGAAGCGTAAGCAACACAGATATTCACGCGGATACAAGTCTTCGTAAGGCTAAGTGCTTGGTCTGCCTGGAGGGCGGGCGCGCTGGCCTAACCCGCAGCAGTCGGAAAGACTCTCTGAAAGGACTGAGACTGACCTGGGTCATCCTGAGCCTTAAGTATTGGTGGGTGCGTGGGGCACGTTGGGGTGCCTGTGGTGAAGCCACGCGTATACTTGCTTCTGTACGCCACGTGGAAACTATTTATACATACTTATATTGCTCGGCCACCTACTCACGCCTTGCCCTCGAGGCGTCTGATATTTGCCGCAAGGGTGACCCAACCTGGCTAGTTCTTGACTTGTAAACACTTCGTTCTTGCGTGTAATGTCCCTGATGCATCTTTGTGGCTGCTCGTCCCTGTCGTCTTCATCTTGGTCCCTGGTAAATCCGTTCGTCCTCGAAGGTCTTGCACAGGTCCTCCTTGACTTCGGATTCGTCCTCGTAGTCCTCGACCAGGCCTAACTCGGCGGCTTACTCGCCCAATGCACGTTCCCGCAGATCTCATCCAGGTCTTTCGAGCTCCTGGAGGTTGAGTGGATCTGCGGCGTCCAGGCAAGTTCACAGCATTATGGGTCGACTGGTACCTGCTCTGGCGAGTTCCTGGTCCTTCACTGGATCGACGGGCGTAATTAACCTAGTCTTTCTCAGTTTCTGGCGATTTCCCGGTGACAATTTTTACAGCGCCCGAAGGTGACCGTTTCTGCAGCAGGGCCTCCTTCGGTACTATGACAGATATTGTGAACAAGATTATACACATAAGGGCCAAGATAGTAAGAGAAAAGGAAGACAACAGAGAAGAGGGGATGTTAAGTGCCACTAGCCGATTATTTATATAATTTGCAGTTTTTATGGTTGAATTTTCGTTATTTTCGTCTTTTTTTTTTTCATTTTGTTTTATTTTCACAAAGTTAAGGAAAAAATTAGGAGAGAGAGACGGTAACAGCGGTCCGCATAGACCTAGCATGAACTGCTAACCGTCTCTGATAGACAGGAGGGTAAATAAGGGAAATGACAAAGGCATCCGCAAGGAATTACTTGAACCAATTGTCGTAACGCAGAGAAGAATGAGAGTGAAAGTGACCTCACACAGACCAGACATGGGTGCCAAACACGGAAATTAATGTTCAATTTACACAAATGCAATAAACTAGCTATAGAAGTAATACAAAATTATTTCAAATACTACATTGAATTTAACATTTAATGATATGCGACAGAATGACGCACTAATGAATGGTGACGTGGAACAATTCGCGAGCGAATCTTCTCGGGGAAAAAATTCTGCCAAGGTAACATGTCAAGCTGCGCATACAGACTTCAATTGACGGGGGGTCTCTCTGCCCTAATTTGCCGTACTTTATGAAGCGAAATGAGCCGGGAAAATATTAATAACCCACTCTATCTGCGAGTCTGTGATGGGCGCTTATGCAATGCCCTACGAGTATTTATCATGAATCACAACTCGATGGGATTTACCCCAAACATGGCAGCAACGTCAAGGGGGTGAGCAGGATGTGATTAATAAGAGAACCTCAATTCTGGCTTAAACCCTAGTCCTACATTATTTAACGGACATAACCGCGGGTCACACCGGCTCAAAAAGTGCGGAACGAACTATTCGTCGGAGTGCGGATCTTTAGGCATATACACAACCCCAAGTAATCAGGCATTCTGACACTATGATAAGGGGAAGATCCCTGGCGCTATATAAAAATGTAAGTAATTCGCGTTACAAGCTCTGCTCTAGCGCCGATACAACGTGTCACCAATGAACATGCAACGGATGCTACGCGTTATCCTATAATGTAACAATTTCGAAAACAATATACAGGAAATGCCAGTGGTTTCTCACATTCATTTACCCGTGTCAATCACTCAGAGTGAAAGTGGGGTCAGGTCACACAGCTGTCCCAAGCGGATGTGACTGAAATTCTTCACTCAGAGGTCAGGTCAAGACGGGAAATGGGTAGTGAGAAAGAATAATGATATGATGTTCATGAAAATAGTAAAATCATGAATGCGCTAAATTCGTTGCAATTGAAACAATATACTCTCTAATCACGAGAAAAAATAAACAAATAATAATAATAAATGAACGATATTCCTGTTGTTTGAACCCATACCGTTGCTCACACAGTGATGTGATTTGAGGTCAGCAGTGGAGAGCGTACCATTGCTGTCAATTAGCACTTTAACCTAACAAAACCAGTGCGAGCGTAATTGCACACAGCTTAACACATTTATGGGGAAGGTAAAAGAAGGGAAAATGGCCCTAATTTGTACTCACAACAGGTTCTGAAGACTTTTGCGTGTATAGAAGCGATTTGGTCCGAGCGGTGACCAGGTTTTGGAGACTGAGTCCATTGTTGTGTGCTAAAAGGACACAACTCCCCCGCTGCTACCACTTATGTAAAGGGTATATATTAACGCCTTAAACATATGGTTTAGCAGGGGTAATTAAACGGATGGTTGGCTTAACCTCTTTTATTGAGAAGCGTAAGCAACACAGATATTCACACGGATACAAGTCTTCGTAAGTCTAAGTGCTTGGTCTGCCCGGAGGGCGGGCACGCTGGCCTGACCCGCAGCGGTCGGCAAGACTCTCTGAAAGGACTGAGACTGACCTGGGTCATCCTGAGCCTTAAGTACTGGTGGGTGCGTGGGGCACGTTGGGGTGCCTGCGGTGAAGCCACGCATATACTTGCTTCTGTACACCACGTGGAAGCTATTTATACATACTTATACACGCACCCACACCTACACACACACCCACACCTACACACACACCCACACCTACACACACACCCACACCTCCACACACACACCCACACCTCCACACACACACCCACACCTACACACACCCACACCTACACACACACACCTACACACACACACACACCTACACACACACACACACACACACCCACACCCACACCTACACACACACACACCCACACCTACACACACACACCCACACCTACACACACACACCCACACCTACACACACACACCCACACCTACACACACACCCACACCTACACACACACCCACACCTACACACACACACCCACACCTACACACACACACCCACACCTACACACACACACCCACACCTACACACACACACCCACACCTACACACACACACCCACACCTACACACACACACCCACACCTACACACACACCCACACCTACACACACACACCCACACCTACACACACACACCCACACCTACACACACACACCCACACCTACACACACACACCCACACCTACACACACACACCCACACCCACACCTACACACACACACCCACACCTACACACCCACACACACACCTACACACACCCCACACCTACACACACACCCACACCTACACACACACCCACACCTACACACACACCCACACCTACACACACACCCACACCTACACACACACCCACACCTACACACACACCTACACCTACACACACAAGCACACACACCTACACACACAAGCACACACACACCTACACCTACACACCCACACCTACACCTACACACCCACAACTACACACCCACACCTACACACCCACACCTACACACCCACACCTACACACCTACACACACCTACACACACCTGCACACCTACACACACCTACACACACCTGCACACACCTACACACACCTGCACACACCTACACACACCTGCACACACCTATACACACCTGCACACACCTACACACAACCTACACACAACCTACACACAACCTACACACACCTACACACACACACCTACACACACACACCTACACACACACACAACCTACACACACCTACACACACCTACACACACCTACACACACCTACACACACACACCTACACACACACACCTAACACACACCCAAACCAACACACACCCCTACACACATACTCACCCACACCTACACACACACCTACCCACACACACCCCCCCCAACACACACCCCTACCCACATACAACCGACACCTACAAACACCCACGCCTACACACACCCACACCGACACACACCCACGCTACACACCCCCACCCTACACACACACCCACGCCTACACACACCCACACCTACACACCCACCCACAACTACAACCCACCCACACACACACCACACACACAACACACCCACACCTACACACACAACACAGCACACCTACACCACACCACACACACACCTACACACACACACCTACACACACCCTACACACACACCTACACACCACACACCCACACCTACACACACACACCCACCACCTACACACACACACCACACCTACACACACACACCCACACCTACACACACACACCCACACCTACACACACACCCACACCCACCTACACACACACACACGACACCACACACCCACACCCACTACACACACACCACCCCACACCTACACACACACCCACACACACACCCACACCCCACACACACACCCACACCTACACACACACCCACACCTACACACACACCCACACCTACACACACACCCACACCCACACCTACACACACACCTACACCTACACACACACCTACACACACACCCACACCTACACACACACCCACACCCACACACACACCCACACCTACACACACACCCACACCTACACACACACCCACACCTACACACACCCACACCTACACACACACCCACACCTACACACACACCTACACCTACACACACACCTACACCTACACACACACCTACACCTACACACACAAGCACACACACACCTACACACACAAGCACACACACACCTACACACACAAGCATACACACACCTACACACACAAGCACACACACAAGCACACACACACCTACACCTACACACCCACACCTACACCTACACACCCACACCTACACCTACACACCCACACCTACACCTACACACCCACACCTACACCTACACACCCACAACTACACACCCACACCTACACACCCACACCTACACACCTACACACACCTACACACACCTGCACACCTACACACACCTACACACACCTGCACACACCTACACACACCTGCACATACCTACACACACCTGCACACACCTACACACACCTGCACACACCTACACACACCTGCACACACCTATACACACCTGCACACACCTACACACAACCTACACACAACCTACACACAACCTACACACAACCTACACACACCTACACACACACACAACCTACACACAGCTACACACACCTACACACACCTACACACACACCTACACACACACACACACCTACACACACACACACCTACACACACACCTACACACACACACCTATACACACACACAAACCTACACACACACCTACACACATACACACCCACACCTACACACACACCTACACACATACACACCCACACCTACACACACCCACGCCTACACACACACACACCTACACACACCCACGCCTACACACACCCACGCCTACACACACCCACGCCTACACACACCCACGCCTACACACACCCACACCTACACACCCACCCACACCTACACACCCACCCACACACACACCTACACTCACAAGCACACACACCTACACTCACACCTACACACACACCTACACACACACACCTACACACACACCTACACACACACCTACACACACACACACCTACACACACCTACACACACACCTACACACACGTCTACACACACGTCTACACACACGTCTACACACACGTCTACACACACGTCTACACACACCTACACACACGTCTACACACACCTACACACACGTCTACACACACCTACACACACGTCTACACACACGTCTACACACACACCTACACACGCCTACACACACCTACACACACCTACACACACACCTACACACACACCTACACACACACCTACACCCCCCCCCCCCCCCACACACACATATACACATACACACACAAAAAAAGAAAAAGAAAAAAATCAGGGCAATGTTGTAAGTTTTTTAAATGTAACTAAGAATTTTTTTCTAAAGCAGAATTAAAGAGCTATAGATAAATGTTAGAATTGATGTAGAGGACTGGTGATTTCCTCTCCTTTCTTTGTTGGGGCTCCAACCAGATCTGGAACTGCAGTAGATTAAGGAGTAAGTGTGGTATGTGTGGGCATTTAGAAATTGTAGGGTTGAATGGGTAACAAATGCCATTTTGGTCCCATTTACCCACAACAAATTCTGTTAATGTGCAATCAAGTTTTCAGTGGGTGCAAGCTATAGAGTTGGTATACTGTAATTGGGAAAAAGTTCAGCTCAAGATTGACAATAGATATATAGATATACCTGCAGGTATTCCATGAAATATGCAGTAGAATCCAATTTGAACTGGCCATCAAGCATTTTGACTTTTGTATTTTTTTTATTATTATTTTTTTAATTCAGTGGTTTAAATTAATTAAGTAGGATGGATCAGCCTCAGGTATATTTTATGTTTTGAAAAACAGATTGTTCTTGTAATACATATTGCACAGATTATTTTTGTAGTTTGAAAGACTCTAGTGAAAATTTAGCATTTTAACAATTACCTAATAAAGAATGAAAATAAGTTTATTGTGATATTAAAAAGTGCACATA
>NC_061831.1:27945871-27948371 GCF_019202785.1 Penaeus chinensis
TGTACATATATCTCCCCTCCCTCTCCTCTCCTCTCCTATACCTCTACCCCCTAGAACTCTATAAAGTCTCTTGTTTTTAATCCTAGGTAGCAGGTAGTGAGAGCAATGAATGCGTGTTCAGCAGGGGTACTCCAACACATGCACGGCAGAGTCTGAGTTTAGCCTTACCATGTCCTGCGCCTTCCCCGTGCTCTATCATAGTTTATGAGGAGGAAACCTTAACACAGACACCAGCAGAAAATGCAGTCCTAGCTCAAGTGAGTGTTTGATGGAATATCAGTTTTCAACAAATGTAGGAAAAGGTATAAATGAAAATGATTAACTACACAGTGCAAGAGATGTAATTACTCTTTCTATGATCACTATACCAAACAACTATCCAAGTTTTAAAAGATGGTCCCCTTAAGATTATAACTTTTTGTTAATATTTTTGAGCTAGAATATTCTCATTTATACCTTTTTACTCTTCGTTAAAAAATCTTAACACTTTTTCATCAGTTCAGTTGTTTTTATTTACAGATAAAAAAGAAAATTCTAAGAGGAAACTTAGACTCCTCCAGCCAATAGTTCAGGCTGTATTTTTGTCCCAGCGGAGATGGGACTGATCTCATTTTCTTGATAAAACTAATATCGTTTTCACGTCTGTCCCATGATACACTTCATTTCTGTATTTATACAGTCTTCATCTGTCAAAAATTACACATTGAGCTTTATCGGGAGGGGAAAAAAAATGTGAGTGGGGATATTTAAAGGTTACATACACCTGTGCTATTTGTAGAGGAAAATATCAATTAATATTTTAAAGTTTCAATACTTGTAGCTTATTCACTTAGCATCTGTTTTGAAATTCTACTGTTTTCTTGTGAAATAAGTATTCTAATGGTTGTTAATGGTAAGGAATTCTTTGTTATAATAAATAAAGAGAAGAATTTTAGTTTATTTCTGATAAGTATAATGATATTGAGTAAATTATTCTACTTTGTATCTACCAATATCTGATATCTCATGGCACACCCCCATTGGCTAAACATGGTGACATCATCAGCTACACTCCCTTTTTGACCCCTACAGTTTGTATTAACCCAGTGCATTTTCTTTGAAAATGGGTTGGTAATAATGCTGGTAATAAAGAACATTTTCCAAAAAGGAAACCAAGAAATTAAGAAATAAAAAAAAAAAAATCAATATTTGCAATGAATTACCCTGTGGCTTACCATGGAAGCTCCCAACTAGGATTTAAACAGGTATACCTGTGTAAAAATACCTTGCTTAAAATAGTTTATTTAAGATGCAATAATTTCCTTTTCTTTGTTATTTATTATATATATATATATATATATATATATATATATATATATAATCATGTATATTAAAGTTGATATGAAATGTTTTCTTTACAAGGGTAATTTTTAGAATTTTTCAGTGTAAGTTGTTTATTAACTCAATGTTGCTTGAAAAATACTGTAATATTTTTTTGTGAAATGTCTCTGCACATAGATGGCACTGCTAGTACTTAGCCACAAAGGAGTCAATTAGTAGAACTTATCTGATTTCACCTAGAATTTGTGGGGAAACTTTTTTTACATTGCTATGAATATTGATGGTGTTATTTTTATTATAGACATTACAATTACTATAATATTATTGACATTAGTAATAGCAATATAAGATAAAAATATTTTCGAAAATCAAGGAAACGGGTAAACAGGCGAGACAGGCAGTACTCATAATTGGCTCATTGGTGACTTGGTATGTGTAGCCATCTATATATATATATATATATGTGTGTGTGTGTGTGTTAGTGTGTGTGTGTGTGTGTGTGTTTGTATTGTGTGTGTGTGTGTTTGTATGTGTGTGTTTGTATGTGTGTGTGTGTGTGTTTGTATGTGTGTGTGTGTGTTTGTATGTGTGTGTGTGTTTGTATGTGTGTGTGTGTGTGTTTGTATGTGTGTGTGTGTGTTTGTATGTGTGTGTGTTTGTATGTGTGTGTGTGTGTTAGTATGTGTGTGTATATGTTTGTATGCGTGTGTATGTTTGTATGCGTGTGTATATGTTTGTATGCGTGTGTATATGTTTGTATGCGTGTGTATATGTTTGTGTGTGTGTATATGTTTGTGTGTGTGTGTGTGTTTGTATGTGTGTGTGTGTTTGTATGTGTGTGTGTGTTTGTATGTGTGTGTGTGTTTGTATGTGTGTGTGTGTGTGTTTGTATGTGTGTGTGTTTGTATGTGTGTGTATATGTTTGTATGTGTGTGTATATGTTTGTATGTGTGTGTATATGTTTGTATGTGTGTGTATATGTTTGTATGTGTGTGTATATGTTTGTATGCGTGTGTATATGTTTGTATGTGTGTGTGTGTTTGTATGTGTGTGTGTGTGTTTGTATGTGTGTGTGTGTTTGTATGTGTGTGTGTGTTTGTATGTGTGTGTGTGTGTTTGTATGTGTGTGTGTGTGTTTGTATGTGTGTGTGTGTGTTTGTATGTGTGTGTGTTTGTATGT
>NC_061831.1:27955871-27959260 GCF_019202785.1 Penaeus chinensis
CAATGCTATGGACTGGCCCTTACGTTCTCCGGACCTGAACCCCATTGAGCACCTCTGGGACATTACGTACCAGCGTATTCGGCAGCGTCCAGCCGCACCAGAGACTGTCCAGGAGCTTACCAATGTGCTGATCCAGGTCTGGCAGGAGATCCCCCGGGACACCATCTGCCGCCTCATCAGGAGCATGCCACGACGTTGTCGAGAGTGCATACAGGCTTGTGGAGGGCATACTAAAGTGGCTGTGCAATGTGCTGTGCTGCAAATTCATCATTCCTTCCATTGTCATTTCTCTCTACAGTCACTTTGTTTTTCAACATAATAAGTTTGATGCTCTGTTGTTCAGGGTACATTGGGAATTTAGTATCAGTGCAAAATTGTAACATTTGTACATTCAACATTGAGTTTTGAAATGAAATACAAGTGTTCCCCTAATTATTTTGAGCAGTTTATATATAACATTTTCAGCCAAAATTTACACTGAACAGTCCCCTTAACCCAATGAGCATGGGTGGCAAGACTACAATGCCATGCCTATTGTAATAAAAGTATTATTATTATAGATGGCTCTATAAGTGCTTAGTCACCAAGGAGTCAGTTATTAGTCTAACCTATCTCATCTGTTTACCCTTTCCCTTCATTTTTTGAAAGCTTCACTTCTATTATTTTTATTGTCTTTGATGTTATTAATATTTTAGTAACAATTTAACCCCTTGCCGACGGGTATGACGGGTAGACACGTGCTATGCCCACTGTGAGTGCTTGTTTGATTGTTTATACACATAGATGGCTAGACTTGTACTTAGTCACCAATGAGCCAGTTACGAGTACTGCCTGTCTCGCCCGTTCACCCTTTTCTTTGATTTACGAAATATTTTATGTTATCTTATTTTGCTGTTACTAATGTTAAAAAACATTATAATAATTATGATCTTTATAATAAAAATAACACCATTGATATTCATAGCACAGTAAAAAATACGTTTTTCCCGCCAATTCAAATCAGGTATGGTCACAAGATCTACTAATTGACTCCTTTGTGGCTAAGCACTAGCAGAGCCATCTATGGGCAGACATTTCACAAAAAATATAGAAAATGGGCACAGCATTTTTCCCATTTTTTGTTCATTTTCCCAGGCAGCATTGGGTTAATAATCAAAATATCAATAAGAAGAATAACAATGGTAATATTAATAGTATTAGAAAGAAAAACGCACTTTCCCGCCAATTCAAGGAATGGGGAAATCAGAATCAGTCACTGAGGCCAACTGATAGACTCCTAGAGCACATGTGGAGCCATCTGTATGTAACAAAAATCACTAAAATCTAAAGGGGACAATAAATAACCCCACTGACATTGAGATAACATGAAAATGATAAGTGTAAAATCAGCGACCTTTTTATGGTTGCTAAAAATTATTTACATTACTTTTACTTAAACTGATATTTGATTTTTTAATTACAGGTTGATGTCACAACATTCTTAGAAAGCTCAAAATTTGTTAAAATGGACTTTCACCTGAAAAGGTATGTAATTCTTTATTTGTAATATTCATGAAATGTATTTATATCATCTTACAAAAGATAGAAAATGTAACATTCATCAGGTAAATATCAGACTGGTTACAGCAAGATTGGAAACATTTTTGTATGAGAAATTTGTAGCCTGTATTAAAACCATTGAGTCTGGTTACTGTGAGACTGAATGCTAATTAACATTGCGAAATTTATGGGAAGTTTTGATAATCCTAATTGTTTCTCTCTCTCTCTCTCTTGCAGTGATGGAAGTCTCCATGTTACGTTACAGGAGCCAAAGGCCAAAGTTAATCAATCTTTTATTATTGAAGCAGATAGGAGTTGAGATAGGTAGTAACTAGATGCATTATCCATATGTGAAAATTTCAAGCTATCTAATAAATAGCCTACTTATTGCCAAAATTGTTTTATTGGTTTAAGTAAGCAAAGGACCTTTTTTTATAAAGTACAAATTTAGTCTCCCATAATATGTGCTAGGTACTCACACAGTTGTATCAGTTGGTATGAAAATTATTAGTTTTATTGTCATACATTCTATAAATGATAATGGCTGATGTCCTATCTTTCCTGTGAAACAAAATTCCATGTTTAAACTACCAAAGAATTAGTAAATTGCTTATCAGTGATATAATAATGCAGAATCAATATTACAAAAGCACCATCTAGCTTCTAGATAATGGTTAATTAAAAAAAAAAGGAATTCATTGCACATAGGTGCCTTAATATGCTGTAAAAACAGGATGTTATTATTTGTGTTGTGAAAGATTACTTATTGTGGCACAGACTTACAAGGAGAGGTTGAAACTGACCAAGTGAACTGTGCCTTCAATGTATCATAAAAGGTTTCCTCCAATCCTTTAGGAACAAGTGACACAGATTGATATCTTTGATTGATAATGGACCCCCCATTTGTGATTGGTTAAGATATTTAGACTGTATGAAGGCAAAGTTTGATTTTTCTCCCATGTAAATGGACTTCAGATCAGCCACCTGTTTTGAAAGGGTTAATGTTGTAAGAGCTACAAGAATGTATTCTCTAGGTTCTTGTAAACTGGATTGGGAAATATATATGTAACATTTTTCTCTTGCCTCAGGAAGAGACTCTCAGCACCCTCAATAATACACAAGATTTAGATGAAGGGTAGTTTCATGTGATTCCTTTTTATTTATCATGCACCATATGGAAATTAAATGAATTTTGAAAAAAAGTATTTTTAAACTGAAATACATAGCATAGCACATGGTATTGTTTTTTTTGAACTACAAGGAAGTCCTCTAGAATGCAATTGCTGTAATAGTGATGTGGACTGCTTATGATTGGCATTTAAAATGGCATGGGTAAACCTCCTATAGCTTCATGTTTTTTTATAATTTTTTTAGCTGGGTAAATGAAATACTTATTGAAATTTGAGTGTATCTGTAACCTTGTCCCTAAGCTGGATGAAGAATAAAGCTTCCACTAGCCATATTTTAGCTAAACAAACCTACCAGTGTGTTACTGTGTCATCAATATCAAAATATGTAAAAGTCTCGTACAGACACCATCTGTGGATAACAGTATTTTTTCCTTGAAATTTAGTATAAATAAGTCATTGTGGAAGAAAAAAAGGAGATTGTATCAGTATTCAATCGGAGAAAAACATTAAAAAACAGTGTGTGTTGCCAGATAATCCTGTTATCTGTTATGGTTGATAAAGCGCATTCAGCTTTATTTTCATTTCTCAATTTCAAATACATATAAGGCTTATAAAAAATTAATATAAATAAAGTAAAGATATTACATATATTATATATACTAGGCCTGTAACCAAAATAACAAATCAAAGAAATCAATTTACACTCTCCCTCTCTCCCTC
>NC_061831.1:27959360-27981372 GCF_019202785.1 Penaeus chinensis
TAGTAGTAGTAGTAGTAGTAGTAGTAGTAGTAGTATTAGTATTATTATCATTGCTGTTGTTATTATTATTATTACTATTAGTATACTAGTATTGTTACTATAATCATTATCATCATTATAATTATAATTGTTACTATTATTAGTATTACTTTTATCATTATTACTTTTATTAACATCGTTAATATTATTGTTGTTCATGTTCTTGTTATCACTATAATACTTATCAGTATTGTTCATTATTGTATGTTTATTATTATTATCGTTATTGTTGTTGTTATTATTACCGTTATTGTTGTTATTCCTGTTTCCTAATATAATCATTGTTATTATCATCATTATTATTATTATTACTATCATCATTATTATTATTATTACTATCATCATTATTATTATTATCATTGTTACTTATATCAGTACTATTATTATTGTTATTAATATTATCATTATTGTTATCACCATCATTATTATTATCAATATTATTATTATTATTATCAATTTTATTATTATTATTATTATCAATATTATCATTATTATATTTTGTTATCATTATTATTAATATTATCATTATTGTTATCATTACCATTATTACTCTCATCATGTTATAATAATAATAATAATAATGATAATAATAATAATAATAATAATGATAATTATTATTATTATTATCATTATCATCATCATCATCATTACTATTATTATCCATATCATCTTTCCATGTCATTAATTTCATTATCTTTAAAATGATAACATAATAATAATAGCGCTAATAATGGAGATAACAAGAGTGATAATATCAATGACAAGATAAATTATTATCATGATAAAAGTGATACTGATAGTGACAATAATAGTAATAATAATATTATTAATGATAATGATTATAACAATGGTGATAATAATTGTAATAATAATTATGAATAATATAATAAAACAAAACAATGACCGTAATGATGATGATGATAATCATAACAATAATAATAGTAATAATGATTAGTAATGACGATAATGATAAGAAATGATAGAATAAAAGAATGAAACGATAGAGAGCACACACACACAGACACACACACACACACACACACACACACACACACACACACACACACACACACACACACACACACACACACACACATATATGTGGCACGAGTGAAATTTGTATTTTTTGTACCTTACGATTATTTAATAAATTGTTAACCAAAAATTAGGTGTAATTATCCTGTGCTGCAGTCTAGCCAGTCAGCTTTTTAAGGTATAGAGATACTCACCAACAAAGCAATAATTATATTTACAGTGAAATAAGGTATAGACACATTGACATATGAACCCGTATAATGAGCATGAGCAGATGTATGGACACGTATATAATTTAATAATGGAAATTAGATTATATGAATGAAAAAGGTAAATTAGTGGATGATCTAATGTGAGAACATTATCAATATATACATTTGATGATGATTAATCAAAAACGGAATTGAAATCGAGCAGCCAGAGCTACCGTCCAGTTTCAACGTAGCCATTATATCAATAGCGCGTCGGGCACACACGACCAGGCGGCGACGCTACAGTTCGTACGTCTGCTCATGCTCACGATACGTTTATGTATGAACCTGAAATAATTATATTGTAAATATAATTATTTGCATTGTTTGTTATTATCTATATGATTTAGAAAGCTGACTGGCAGGACTGCAGCATAGGATTATCATACTTAATTGCTGGTTAACAATATGAAATAATCGTATATGAATTAAAAGTCAGGTGGACCTCAGGGTACACTACAATAGTAATAATAACAACAATTAAAATCTTATTTTGCAGAGAAAATGTCGAAATCCGACATCGAGTGTTCCTTTGGCGTCACGCTGTCTGGCAGCGCTCGATGCCATAGGGTTTCCGTCGACTGCGGGAGTTTGAAACTTTATTCCTAGAAAGAAATACATAGATACATTGATATATAGACAGATAGTCAAATAGACAATAAAAAGAGTGTCATGACAGGGTTTATATATCATACACTTTGAGTGATAAAATGTACAACCTGGCCTATCTGAAAATGGGCTTAGTGAGAGTGGAAGAAATGAGGAAGAGAGAGATAAAGTTTTCAAATTAGAATCACAGATCAAGCATTCATTACCATGACAACAGCGTCTATTACTAATGACTACAGTCTACATCATAAATTTCCACCGAGTGCCCACGGGGAGTGTGTAAAACCTCGCTATCATTACTCATGTATAAGTAGATAAGTAATGTCTATGGAGCTAGTTAGATCCTAGTGGCACACTCCTTTTAGTGGATCGCGTGGCATGGTTGGTTTAGTACTGGCCCTCCAGTCTCATACCCAGAGTGACCAAGGTTCGAGGCCATGTCAGGGAGGGTTGTTATATATCTATATCAATGCGGCATTGCATTATTTCATCTTTCACGTATATACATGTATACATCGTTAATGGGGAAATATTTCTTTTCGTAGACATTTTCAAGTTGGCGCCTTTAGATGAACATAAATCACTAATGGACAAATTATTTTTTTCCTGAGACAGCTATTCCAAGCATGGCGTTCCTTCTGCGAGGAATGCAAATGAATATCTAATTTTTGGCCACAGATGGGATAATGATGTAAGAAACAGGGAATATAGCGGGGGCATCAGCTGTAATAACCGTAGAAATAGTATTTATAGTAATTATCTTTGGAGCTAGATTACATAGAATATGAAATTGCTATTTTTTTAAAGGCTAAAATGGACTTTGTAATAGGATCGATTCATGAATGTACTCGCTATTTTATTGAATTTAGTCCCAGGCAAGGTCTGGTCACGCCGCTGCTCGTCTTAATCTTTTGCTTTCTGATTCCATTTGTTCTGAAAATATTGTAAATGGAGAGGGTGAGAGGGACTATGGCAGAAGTTAGAGCAGATAAGAAGGATGATAGTAATAGAATGGGCGATAACAGTGATTACCTTGACACATTAGAGAATCATTCAGTACTGAAATTAGCACCAACTGCGAAGATGATAATAGGCATATATTACTGAAGTTAGTAACGTAGCCGTAAGTAAGTAAGTTTATTTACCACCCTGGCTATCTGCTCAGGCGTGGGCAATCATGATTACAGTTTTATATACATCTGACACAGTACAGTAGTCTGTTTTTTTGTTTACGGCAGTTTTACATAGTAAATTTAGGATATAATACGAGTATATCTTCCAATGTATCAGATGAAATGAAATATTCACATAGTTCTTTATACCTCATGTTAGGTGGTCTGAAAGGCTGTATCACATGACATTCGGAGATATAATGCTAAAGCGTTCGCTTGTTTTCTTCGTTACAGTCTACATTTAGTTTCATCTGCACTTCTTGCACCGTGCAGTTGCCTAAACGTATTCTGGCAATAACCACGTCACATTGTCTGGTTTGACTTCGGTGCCACCCATAGGAGGGCTTGCTATCTCTATACTGATCGTAGTGCCTTATGGTACAGCTTTCAGACCTTTGAGTGTTCGTCAGATCTACTAGTTCTTCCTTATGAGAACTTTTCAATATGTGTGCAACCCTAGCAAGAGGCATCCCAAGATCTATGTTCACAGTATCTTTGCTACAGGCTTCCTTCGCCAATTTGTCGACGTGGTCGTGCTTGCTTATGCCAACATGAGATGGTATCCATACAAATTGAATGTTAAAATTACGCTCTATTGCACAAGTTACGTTACGCTTAATGCAACTCACAATTTCCTCATCGCCACCTGCTTTGAAATAATTTAGTGTCCGAAGAGCACTCTGAGAGTCACAGAAAACTACTCCAGAGCCCCGACATTATGAATTCCGTTGCAAGGAGTATACCTGCCAGCTCCGTTTGTGTAGACTGTACGGATCCGTCAACGTAACACTCGTATACATCATCGCCCATAGACTCTGTGTGTTCCTTCACCGTTGCTAATGCAATTTGTTGTAACACGCAGTTATGTACACTGTTTTTTTGTAGTAGACACATAAGGTGCACGATCAATTTTGAATTTTTCCATGGTGGAATGGATCGACCCTGTGGTATTTTACTAATTGGGACATTGAGCTTTGTAATATTCATGGAGATTTTGTGTATTAGAGGGCGCGCGTGTGTGTGATTAGTCACGTCTGCTTGCGTGATTTTATGCTGCATTTGTTTTTGGAAGTCTGAAAGATACAAGGGTTCCCTCAGAGCTTTGACCCCAAATATAGTGGAAATAAATATTATTCTATCAGAGATGGATGGTAGGTTAAGTTCCGACCTCATGTTTACTATCCTTGCTGTTCTCGGGGCGCCGAGGATAATCCTCATGGCTTCATTTTGCACTACCTCCAAGCTATTTATTTCTGATTCCTTACACTGCAACAAGTGCAGTGCATGGTAGTCTACAACTGATCTTATAAAAGCCAAGTAAAACAGTCTAGCGAGCTTAACATTGATGCCATGTTCTCTTCCAACAAGAATTTTCAACGGTTTCAGTCTCTCCCAGAGTCTCTTTTTCAGGGAAAGGATCAGGTCTGTATCATTTATGTTCACCCCTTGATATTTATATTTATGACACATGTCAAGCTCTTGGTCACCTATGCGAAAAGTGGGTAGGGGTATGATACATGGATTGAGAGCCATTGTTTTCTCAGTGGAGATGACTAATCCACACTCATAAGCCCTAGTTGTTCCAACCTTGGCGTGTCAGGACCGTGGATTCGAGGCGAGAGTAAACCCAGATGATGTCCGGATAACAGACATCCATCTGCTGCGACTGCATCTTTTTTTTGCTATCTTTTTTATCTCTTGTATTTAAAGCTCCGTTTTATTTTTGTATGGTTTCTTTTTACTTATTTATCCTTTTAATTTCTCTTTTACGGCGAGAGAAAGTTACTTATTTTAAGATTTTTATTAATGAATCGCAGCAAATTCTTTTACGTCTTTTTTTACCATAATAATAATTCTTTAATGATTTCTTTCAATGTTTTATTGTTTTTGTGATTGGTTTTATCTTCTGAATATTTTCTTTTATTATAACAATTCTTACTTATTGTTTTATGATTTTTTTTGTGCTACGCCGACGTCCGCGGGAGTTAATGTAACCCCCACGTTCACGTTAAATAAACGAAGTGGATACTCTGACTGTGCTTTGACTACCCGTTGGATTTACCTGTCTGGAGTTTACACCGTGGATGCCGAAACAAGGTTGTACTGCCCCTTTTACTTGCCCAGGTGTATTTATGCTGGACGTGCCATTTTACTATTTTACATATACTGTGAACCATGTGTGCTCCTTCGACTTTTACTTTTTACTTTCTCTGAATTTTACTTACTTTTATCTTGTCCTTTGACTTTCTACTTTTATTCATGCTCACACCTTTTACTCGTCTTTTACTTGAGCTTTTGATTTTTCCCTCATTTTACCTTTTACTTATTTTATCTTAGATGTTAGTTCTTTTTATTGTTTTTAAGCCCTTCTGGCATGTTTTCAGTTTTTCTTAAGCCCCTCTGGCGTACTTTTATTCAGTCTTAAGCCCCTCTGGTAATTGTCTTTTACTTATTAGTTTGTTTTACTTTGGTGCCTTCTGCACAGCTCATTTTGGTTTAAATTTCGTTTTTTTTTTTTTTTTTTTTTTTTTTTTTTTTTTTTTTTTTTTTTTTCCATGCTTCTTCGTATTGGTCACGCTCCTGGTAGGCCTGCATCTCCGGGTATAATTGGCCTGTGAGGTCGTGTAGGTTCTGAGCCTTCAGCCCGGTCCCCTCACCCCCTTTTTCGAGGAACGAACGGGGCCCCTTCATTTTCCTTGGCCCCTAAACCTGAAGCTTTCAGCCTCACGGGTGGCCTCTTTTGGGTTCCTCTCTCACTTAACCTTACAGGAGAGGGAAGGGAAAGGGAGAGCGAGAGAGGGAGAGGAAAGGGAAAGGGAGAGCGAGAGAGGGAGAGGGAAGGGAAAGGGAGAGCGAGAGAGGGAGAGGGAAGGGAAAGGGAGAGCGAGAGAGGGAGAGGGAAGGGAAAGGGAGAGCGAGAGAGAGGAAGAGGGAAGGGAAAGGGAGAGCGAGAGAGAGGAAGAGGGAAGGGAATGGGAGAGCGAGAGAGGGAGCGGGAGAAGGAAGGGAAAGGGAGAGCGAGAGTGAGAGAGGGAGAGGGAGAGGGAAGGGAAAGGGAGAGCGAGGGGGAGAGGGAAGGGAAAGAAAGCGAGAGGGAGAGGGAAGGGGAAGGGAAAGAGAGCGAGCGGGAGAGGGAAGGGAAAGGGGGAGTGAGAGTGAAAGAGGGAGAGGGAAAGGAAAGGGAGAGCGAGGGGGAGAGGGAAGGGAAAGAGAGCGAGAGGGAGAGGGAAGGGTAAGGGAAAGAGACCGAGAGGGAGAGGGAAGGGAAAGGGGAGCGAGAGAGGGAGAGGAAAGGGGAAGGGAAAGAGAGCGAGAAGGAGAGGGAAGGGAAAGGGGGAGCGAGAGAGGGAGAGGGAGCAGAATGGGAAAGGGAGAGCGAGAGGGAGAAGGAAGGGAACGAGAGCGAGAGGGAGAGGGAAGGAAAAGGGAGAGTAAGAGGGAAAGGTGAAGGAGAGCGAGAGAGGGAGAGAGAAGGTTTAGGGAGAGAAAGAGAGGGATAGGGAAAGGAAAGGGAGAGCGAGAGGAATAGGGAAGGGAAAGGGAGAGCATGGGGAGAGGGAAGGGAAAGGGAGAACATGGGGAGAGGAAAGGGAAAGGGAGAGCGAGAAAGGGAGAGGGAGAGGGAATGGAGAGGGAGAGAGAGAGAAAGCGAGAGGGAGAGAGGGAAGGGAAAGGGAGAGCGGGAGAGGGAGAGGGAAGGGGAAGAGAAAGGGAGAGGGAAGGGAAAGGGAGAGCGAGAGAGGGAGAGGGAGGGAGAGGGAAGGGAAAGGGGGAGCGAGAGAGGGGGAGGGAAGAGAAAGGGAGAGCGAGAGAGGGAGAGGGAAGGGAAAGGGAGAGCAAGAGAGGGAGAAGGGAAAGGGAACGCGAGAGAGGGAGAGGCAGAGGGAAGGGAAAAGGAGGGTAAGAGAGGGAGAGGGAGAGGGCAGGGAAAGGGAGAGAGGGAGAGAGGGAGAGGGAACATAAAGGGAGAGCAAAAAAGAGAGAGGAAAGTGAGAGCGAGAGCGAGAGAGGGAAACTGAGGTCGAGAGGGAGCGTGATGGGAAAGGGAGAGCGAGAGGGAAGGGAAAGGGAACACGAGAGGGAGAGATAAGGGAAAGAGCGAGAGAGGGAGAGGGAACATAAAGGGAGAACGAGAGGGAGAGGGAAGGGAAAGGGAGAGTGAGAGAGGGAGAGGGAGACGGAAGGGAGAGCGAGAGAGGGAGAGGGAATATAAAGGGAAAGCAAGGAGAGGGAAAGGGCGAGCGAGAGAGGGAGAGGGATGGAGAAGGAAGAGCGAGAGAGGGAGAGGAAAGGGAAAGGGAGAGCAAGAGAGGGAAAGGGTAGGGAAAGAGAACGAGAGAGGGAGAGAGAAGGGAAAGGGAGAGCAAGAGAGGGAGAGAGGGAAAGGAAAAGGAGGGAGAGAGGGACAGGGACAGGGGAGGGAAATGGAGAGCGAGAGGAGAGGAGAGGAGAGGGAAAGGGAGAGCGAGAGTGGGAAAGGTAGAGGGAAGGGAAAGAGAGAAAAAGAGACGGAGAGGTAAGGGGAAGGGAGAGGGACAAAAGGAGAGGGAAGGGAAAGTGAGAGAGAAGGGAAAGGAAGGGCGAGAGAGGGAGAGGGAAGGGAAAGGGAGAACGAGAGAGGGAGAGGGAAGGGAAAGGAAGAGCGAAAGGGAGAGGGAAAGGAAAGGGAGAGCGAGAGTGAGAGAGGGAACGGAAAGGGAGAGCGAAAGAGGGAACGGTTAGGGAGAGCGAGAGAGGGAACGGAAAGGGAGAGCGAGAGAGGGAGAGGGAAGGGAAAGGGAGAGGGAATGGAAAGGGAGAGGGAAGGGTAAGTGAGAGGGAAGGGTAAGGGAGAGGGAGAGAGGGAGGGATGGGAAAGGGAGAGTGAGAGAGGGAGAGGGAAGGGAGAGGGAGAGCGAGAGGGAGAGGGAAAGGAGAGGGAGAGCAAATGAAGGAAAGGAGAGGGAGGGAGGGAAGGGAAAGGGAGAGCGAGAGAGGGAGAGGGAGAGCGAGAGAGCAAGAGAGGGAAGGGGTACCAGGACCAGAACAATGTTTTAATTGCACCAGGTACGGTCATAATGCCTCAGCATGCCAATTTCCCTCATCTTGCCCATATCACCATACTGTGGCAAGACATAACTGGGCAAACTGCCAGATTTTCCCTGAACAGGTCAGAATAACCTATGACCTCCTGAAACAACGTAAAAATAGGCGATCGTCTTTTTTTGGTGTAGGGCAAACAGACACAGACATAGGCAACCTACAAGACGAATTTTACAATTACCACAGTTGACGACTGACATAATTGCCGACAGACACCATATATCAACATCAAGCATTCCTAAGGATGAAAGCCATCCTCCTCTCCTCCCCTTTACAGGTCAGAATAACCTATGACCTCCTGAAACAACGTAAATATAGGCGACCGTCTTTTTTTGGTGTAGGGCAAACAGACACAGACATAGGCAACCTACAAGACGAATTTTACAATTACCACAGTTGACGACTAACATAATTGCCGACAGACACCATATATCAACATCAAGCATTCCTAAGGATGAAAGCCATCCTCCTCTCCTCCCCTTTACATTGAATAATCGTAAAGCATAGTTTTTCTTGGATAACTGTTCATCATGTAGTGTAGCATCCCTTGAAACATTAAAGGAATTTGGCTTTTCGTTAGATCTGCAACCTTCCCACACTACCGTCAGTGGCATTACGGGTAACACGACAAGCTCCCTTGGAAGGAAAGTCCTAGACATTAAGATCGGTGGTATTACGTTTCCCCAGTCCTTTGTTGCTGTGAAAAGATTTTTTTACTCCGGGAAATGTATTACTCAGGAGCGATATTTCCTTACACCCAAAGTAATTCCATCTTATGGACACATCCAGACCCCTCTCAACCGTCGATGTTGATAAATGAAAAGCGTAAAGAAAACGGACGATCCACACACGATTCACAAACGTACCCCCTCCCCCCCCCCCCCCCCCCCCCCCCCTTCCCACCATCCCTTGTCGTGGATCACTGTGTATCCGCAGTGATCACGCCTTCATTGTATACCCTACTCATTTTAATCTCCGGCAGGATTGTCTGTTAAATGCTCCTGAGTTCCCTCTGGCCGTACTTACCGAGGTTATCCATCTCCCGAGGGGGAAGATGCTCTACACACGCCCTGCGGCTAGGCGCATAGAAAACGCGCTCGCTCTTAAGAAAAAGAGAGCCACCCTCGCTTAACATTACTCCGCTAAAAAGTAACGAGGGTTCGTTCTGGTCAAAGGAGGTCGAGGCATGAGTAATACCGGAATGGGCACTCCTCACCACAGTTAAGTGTCGTGAAGTATTTCTCACTAATGTACTTTTGATTAAGCCAGTGATTTTTTAGACCGGTGCTTCAAGGATTTAAAGTTCGTGTCATTTTTACTTTTTATCTCGTGGTATTTTACGTGTTTGTCTGACAATAGTTTTACGTGTTTTGTCTTACAATAGTTTTACGTGTTTTGTCTTAAAATAGTTTTACGTGTTTTGTCTTACATAAGTTTTACGTGTTTTTGTCTTACATAAGTTTTACGTGTTTGTGTCTTACATAAGTTTTACGTGTTTTTTTCTTGCCTTTTATTCGCATTTTTAATAAATATCAAAGGGCTTTTGAATAGTTTTCCGTACCCTCCTACTGTGACGAAAGACCTAAGTCAAAACGGACCTGTAAAGGTGAAATGAATCCAAAGATACACTAAATCGTAAACCATCTGCGTTGGGGAAGGGATCCCCCGCACACGCCTCTCCGGCTAAATACACGCATACCAGTGTTTTGTATTCTCGCACCAAACACATACACTCATACACACATACATACACTTACACACTATCTCTCCGTTCCTTCCACTCTTCCTTACACTTCGCCAATCCTTCTTTAACACCTATACAAACGTTCCCATACGTCAATTAATTGGATCTTCCAATTCGCGAATTCGACCTGCCTATCCCCTCCCCCGTTTGCGCAACATTACATAACCCTCCACCAGTAAATGATGAAGTCCTTCAGGATATTCTATCTCAGCCATTAGCCTTTCAGGATGGCTATAATATTTTGATGAATGCATTTTATGATTATCTGACCGTACTGCCGTCAAAGGAGCGTCCCATAGGAAACACTAACATGATCGAGCACTCCATTTCCCTCCAGCCTGATGCTATACCCATTTACATCCCATCCTATAAGATCCCACATTCTAAGCGAAAGGCTCTCGAAAATGAAGTGCACAGAATGCTAGACATGAACTTAATTAAGCCAAGTAATTCACCCTGGGCCAGTCTCATGATTCTCGCCCCGAAAAAGGACGGATCATTCAGGCCTGTGGTGGATTACCGTCGTCTTAATGCAGTAACTATTCCAGAACCATTCCCTATTCCGAATCTCCGCCTGTTGTTGCAAGATATTGGTTCCGGAAATCGAGTTTTCTCCACTCTTGACTTAGCTAAGGATTTCTTACAAGTGCCTGTAGCCAAGGAAAGTCAGCCACTTACCGCATTTTCCACTCACATGGGACACTTTGAATTCCTGAGAACCCCTTTTGTGGTACGTAATTCTCCCCTTACCTATCGTACTTGGTGGTATGATTAACGACCAGGTTATGGTTTACCTGGATGACATTTTAGTATGCTCCCCGTCGATCTCTGAACATGAAAAGAAATCACGTAAGATATTCGAGCGTCTTGCCAATGCAGGGCTCACCATAACCCTAGTAAGTGCCAATTCTTTCGATCGGAGCTCTATTTCTTGGGCCATACCTTATCATCCGATGGTATATTGCCTAATCAAAGCAAAATACAAGCCGTGATTGACTTCCCCCGACTGCAAAACCAATAAGACCTAAAGTCCTTTCTCGGTCTTTCCGGTTTTTATAGGCCGTTTATCAAAGGTTACGGCTCTATTGCGGAACCCCTCACAACATTCCTGAAGAAGGACGTACCGTTCAATTAGAATACAGAGACAGAGGATTCCTTCCTGCTACTGAAGGCATTACTAGCAAACGCCCCTGTTCTAGCCTTCCCAAATTTCGAGTTGACCTTTGTACTCACGACAGACGCATCTAACGGGTTAGGTGCCACGCTTCACTAGAAAGTATATGGTAGGCTTCGCCTCATTGCCTTTGTAAGTAGGTCACTTAAACCTGCAGAGCGGTCGTATCATACTGTAGCGTTTATTAGCCCTTTGTCCAAATTGGGAAAAGTAACGTAAAAATGAAATTAAAGTTAAAGTAAAACAAAAAGCAATAAAACCTCATTGAACCCAACGAAAGACAAACGTAAAACCTTACTAAACTACTTTAAAACCAAGGCCATTCACGATAAAAAAAATGAAATAAAGATTCTAGCAAAAATAAGATATTGAAACTGATAAAATACAAAATAAAAAAGGTTCCAGAAAAACTCAAAGTTATGAATTTTGTATTTTACTGAAGGAGTGACAGCGTACATGAACATAACCAATATAAAAACTATTACCTTAATATATATGGCGTTTCTGATGTTTCCGATGTCGTGTTCCACCGCCTCACAGTGCAAAAAGATAATAATATAAAATAAATACACTACGAATAGCTAAAACTCGCAAAAATATAAATAAAAGCCTCTCTCTCTGACTTCGCTGAAGTCTCGGGCCTGAGTGGCGTTTTCTTCGTTATTGTTTTTGCCTTGCGCGTTTTCACCTGCGCAGTGACATCTACGCACATTGGCAATTTGATTCACAGTACCTATTTCCCTTGCGCAAAATCGTGTGCAGTCTTGAGTTTTCCCTCGTGCATGTGAAATATATAACTTTATGCAGTAATCGTAGCGCTTAATTGATATTTTTGGATATCTGACTGCGCAGCCGCGCAGAGGGGACCCTCATCGGCTACGGCCAGCGGAAGTGAGGGGAAACTGAAGCATTTCACTCGCTACAACCCCTCCCATGGCCCGGAAGTGATGGTCGGGGCGTCGCCTCCACTCGTCCTCGAGTCTCGGATGTATCCCTAGGTCTGCTCCGGGCCCGCCCATTCCCCATGGCGATTTGGCGCATAATTTGACAAAACCATCAAGGGGATCACGGCGACGAGATGACCATTCACGCTCCCAACTCTTCTCCAACTGCCAGCCAAACAAGCCTCCTTTCTCGTCACGCACAGACCATTATATCTCCTGTTACAGCGCACGTTCAGCTGGCAGAAAGGAAAGTAACAGCCACCACAATCTGGAAGTTCTAGAGAGAACATCCTGGAAATCTAGAACCCTTATGACGGCTTCCACGCGTCGGCAGGACCTGCGAATATTCAAGGATTGTAATTATAAAGGGCATGTCCACTGAACCGACTCCTAAAGCAAAATAACAAGAACCCGTTAAACTAAATAAAACTAGCTAAATGCTAGATAAAAACAAAAGCATAAAAAACAATTACCAGATCCGAGACTTAAAAGTAAACTTAAAATTATAAAATAAAACAAAGGTAAAACTAAATGTACAAAGTGTAAAACACAAAACAAAAATATACAAACATAAATGTACACAGGAAAAAATAAAATGAAGGGTAATGAAATGGAAATAAAACAAAGACAAACGTTAAAAAAGGGAAAAGGGGGTAAAAGAGAGATGGATAAGGGCTAAAACGTATCAAAAGGATAATGAAAAAGGAATTAAAAGCGAGCGAAAAGACAGAAATAAAAGCTAAAGACTAAAAGATGGAAAACATAAAAGTATGCTCGGGGGACAAGTAAGCTAAAAGGGAGAAGTAAAATAAAACTGCTGAAAAGTAAGAGTTAAATAAAAATATGATAAAAGTAAAAGACATGCAGGTACTAAAACAAAGGGAAATTATAAAGTAAGAATATATATATATATATATATATATATATATATATATATATATATATATACCACAAAATATTTTGCGTTCATCTGGGGCGCACAGCTGACAACAGTAACACTTTGTCCGGATCTCTTTTAGAGTCATCATATTGCCGTTCACTAGACAGACCTTCAGCAGAGGTTCTCTGTTCACTGGGCGAATCCACAAACACTAATTCCTCTAAAGTTCTGAATAGCTTAATCTGATTAGCGTGCAACCTGTGCTCTTTATACGGCAAATCCACATCCCTGGTGATATATGTCTCCAACACGCTTCAGGATACGGGCAGGGCCATCCCAACGAGACCCAAGAAACCTCCGAGGTCCAGTTAGTCTTCGGAAATTCCTATAAAGAACTAAGGTACCCGCATCCATCTTGGGAGCTTTCCTTCCCCTCTTATTATATTGTCTTGTCCAGGTTTCTTGAGCACGACGGGACGTCTCAATGGCAACGTGACGAACTTCTCTCAGCACATCACTAAAGCGTTTTGCAGAATCTGATGCAAAGGTGACCTCATTGGAGAGGCCAACTGGAAAATGATCATGATGACCCATAAGCAGATATAAAGGTTGGTTGCCTCTGGACCGGTGGAATGCGCTAGTCAGTGCCAATCTAACCTGTGGTACATACTGGTGCCATTCCAGAGGGTGCCATTCTGTCAAGGTTGCAAGAGCTTCTTTAACTACCCTGTTTGAACGCTCCACCATCCCATTTGCCTGTGGATGACATGCTGTAGTGAGATGAGTCTTCGCCTTCACTATACCGCAGACCTGCTGGAATAATCTGTTTGTGAATTCACAACCACCATCAGTTTGTAAAAGGTGTGGGGGACCAAATATTGTTACAAAATTCCTAATGTAAGCATCTGCTACTACCTCAGCTTCTTTAGATGGGAGAGGAATCAACTGAAGGTACCTTGAAAGATCGTCTATTAATACAAGTATATACCTCAACCCATTGCATGATTGTCCACAGTCAATGAGGTCAGCAGAAACCTTCTCAAATGGTGCAGATACCAGTGGAGCAGTAGCTAGTGGCGCCCTGTGTGGTGTTCTCTTCCTTCGTTGACATGTCGAACAAGCTGTAACATAAGCTTTCACATTTCGTATCATATTGGGGAAACAGAGGATATCCTTTAGTTTCTGATACGTTCTGAAAATACCCGTATGAGAAGCAAATGAACTGTCATGAGCAAGCTTAAGTGCAGCTTGATGAAGAACCTTTGGTACTACAAGTTCTTCTCCTCCGAGCAGTTGATGACTACTTGCCAAAGAGGGTCTTTCATTTGCTCTTCACGCATGGTTGTTGTGTCAACATTGGCAAGGTCAATTTGTGCCACTGAGCGGGATAACATGTCAGGAACACGGTGTTGGAGTCCCTGTTTATAAACTATTTTAAATTGGTAGTGGGAATGTTCACAAGTCCACCTGGTCTTGTGAATATGTAAGTGAGTGGCCGATGATCCATATACACTGTGAATTGACGACCATATATGTATGCTAAGGCTTCAGAATCAGTTGCAGAATACCTGGTCTCTGGTCCACGAAGTTTCCTGGCAAAATACGCAACAGCGGCTGGATTACCATCTGCGTCTCTTTGCATAAGGCAGGCACCAATAGCAGTTTGAGAAACATCAGTATGGACTTCGAAATGATCTTCGAAACGAGGTTTACGTAAAACTGGTGCTGACACAAGCTTCTCTTTCAAGATGTTAAAGGCCTCCTGTTCTTTTTGTCCCCAACTGAATGGCTTATCTTTGCGGGTGAGCTGCGTAAGGGGTGCTGCAATGGCCGCATACTGATGAATATGCCTTCTAAAGAAACCTGTAGCCCCATGGAATTGTCGTACTCCCTTGGCATTACGTGGTGGTTGCATTTCTCTGATACTTCTAAATTTCTCTGGATCAGGCAAAATTCCTTCGGGGGTAATTTTGAAACCTAAGAAGCGAAACTGGCACACAGCAAACTCACACTTGACCATGTTCAATTTAAAGCCTGCACAATCAAGAAGTCACAGTGTTTCCTCAAGCTGGCCAAGATGAGAAGTGAAGTCACGGCTATACACAACATCATCCAGGTATGCAAGTGTGTGTTTGCCAAGAATTGGAGAAAGAACTACATTCATCATTCTCTAGAAAGTTGTGGGAGCAGTAGAAAGTTCAAATGGCATTCGCTGAAACTGAAAAAGGCGATAGCCATCACTGAAAGCTGTTTTCGGCCTGTCTGTAGGCTCTACAGGGACAGACCAATAAGCAAATCTGCTATCCAGGAGTGAAAATACCTGTGTATTGCGCAGTTCATCAACCAACTCATCAATTCTGGGGAGTGGATAGGAGTCGGCAACAGTGACAGCATTAAGGTTCCGATAATCAACACAAAATCGTACACTATTATCCCTCTTTCTCACAAGAACTACAGGCGAAAGCCAAGGTGATGTCGAGGGCTCTATGATTCCAGCACGCAACATCTGGTCACCGTCCTCTCATATCTTTTGCTTAGCAGATTCTGGCAGCCTCCCCTGTCAAGCACAGATGGGTTGCGTGTCACCTGTAACAATCTTGTGAGTAACTCCTGGAACTAAACCAACTTGAGTCTTATCACCCAAAAAGAGACGAGGAAATTTAGCGAGAACCTGTTTTATCTGTTCTCTTTCTGCTGTGTCAAGGTGTCCTAGTGATGGTTCAGAAGCTGGTTCTACACCATCTGCTTCAATCAAAGCTGCCTCAGCAATGGCACTCTCCTGCAAAGCAGCATCAATCTTTGCAACAGTATCACTTAGGGGCAACACTGGACAAATCTCTGCCAAGTCATCTTCAAGGTCAGTAAGCTGAAGACCATGAATAGTATCAAAGTCATCATCATCCCAGGTAAAAGGTATTTCCTCTGGTTGTTCTTCAAACTCTACGTTCGTAGCTGCTTTGTCACTCGTAGCTGGAGACGTAGGATGTAGGATTATGGATTATGGGACATATCATGGTCAAAGTTAGGCAACACATGTACTTCCTCGACAGTACAAAAATGAGCTCCATTCGTAAGTGTAACTGGTCTCGCACTGAAGTTGACAACAATAACGGAGCATACTCCCTTTACTGGAGTCATCAAAGTCCGTGGCACCTCTAGCTTTGACACATTTCCAGTTATTAGCACAGACATCTCATTGAGACTTGGGGAAACACTACATGGTACGTACATTCCTGAATGGGCTGGTCAAACTGTCTTGCTTTTGGGTGCAAGACTGATTACTGGATGCTGAAAGGTCTTTTGAATGAATGATATCAGTGCTAACGATTCTCCAGCTTCATAGTTTATAGGATGAACCATACCATCAATGTGTAAATATGCCTCTTGCGGCTGTGCACCATGGACAATCTTATGGTCAACCCTTCTCAAAAAGTCTGTACCGACCAGCAAATCCCCTGGAAAAGAAAGGCCATCCACAACCATAACTCTATGGTAGAGCTTTCTTCCTGGTCTCAGCCAAAACTCCACATCCATTTCCTCCATCACAGCAAGTTCCTTCCCTGAGACTCCTTTAACTCCTCTAGCCGCAACATGCATTCTGCGAGGTGACAATCGTCTCACGGCTTCCTTCTTCAGCAGTGTAACTTGGCTTCCTGTGTCAACAAAGGTATGGAATCTCTGCCCCTCAACTTCTAGCATAATCGTCGGTCTGCCACTAAACTTCTGTCTGGCTGCCTGCTGCTCTGTGTTCAGAGTGTAGCACTCTGGAAACCTGCAAGTTCGAGCGTCCTCCCAGCGCGGCAGGGTCCCGTTCCACTTGGGCGATTAAGAAAGGGGCACTCTCTACGAAAGTGCCCTTCACGCTGACATGCCCAACACGTAGATCTTCTTTGGGGTCGGTCCACATGACGTGGTGGTCGCCGAGGTGGTAACTGGGGTGCAGACATATGGGCTTGTTGAAAGGATGAGGTGTTATCATCAACGGCAGCCACTCAACCTGCAGCACGTGCACCTGATGGATATAGACGTGGTGGGCCTTCATCTGTCGCTCTGATTCCCACACGAGCATTCCATACACGTTGAGCCGTGTCGATAAGCTGCTGCAGAGGTCCATTTTCAGAGAGAGCACACATCTCCCGTAGCCATCCAGGAAGTCCTTGTAGGTAAACTCTTCTTATGAGTTCATCTGGTTCTCTTCAGTTGACAGGCGAGACAGATTTTCTATCTGGCGGATCCAGCCTTCAACCTCCTGGTTCCGGCGAAGAGGCTTTGATGCAGATGTCTTGGCTGAGAACTTAGGAATGGATTCCCTCTCAACCACCACAGAAAGAGGCGCTGCATGTTGATTGGTGTGTAGATCCGATGTTATATGTTCGTGATGACTGAATACCATCCGAGGATGGGGTCGGCCAGGTAGCATGGACCTTTCAGCAGGTACACGTGTTTGTCGAGGCCTTACGTTAGAGGATAGGCTTGGCGTAATAACACGGAGAGCTTTCTGAGAGATTGGTTTGCCTCTGCCATCATTTCTCTATAGTGCCGAGCTTGGATTTCAAGTGCACCCCTTGTTTCTCGGAGCTCCATATGGTCCATCTCAGCAGCTTCCCTCAGCTGGGCATTATCATTCTCTACCTGACGTAAAGCTTCCTCCCTCCGACGACGGTCTTGCTCTAACCTTGCCTCGAGTGTTTTATTCCTCTCCACCAGCACTCTCAACTGTTCTTCTGATTTGCGCCTGTCTTCTTCTGCCTTGTTTTCCATCCGAGCATATATCTCCTGCCAGTTGTTGAGCTCTGCCTTTAGCAAGAAAATCTATGACGTAAGTTCCTCAAACATTGTCAGCTCGGGTTCAAGTATGCCTTCCGCCTGTGACACTGCCTCCTGATACTCTTCTTCAGCAGCCTGTGAAGTACCTGGCGCCTCAAGACCAGCTCGTCTCCCACGCACCATACTGATAAAATGCGCCGCGCCAATTAAAGATAAGCAGCGTCAGCAACTGTCTATCACCGTAATAGTTTCACACAGTCAGCAGGATGTACCGTCAAAATTAACAGTGTACATAGAAAACATCCGAGCACACAACCGAAACGCTAATTCACTGTCTATTAATGCAAACAGTTAGTATCACACCTCAAGTTGCATAATAATTCCTTATATTACAGCACACGATCACAGATTTCACTGAAAATTCTCTTTCCGATCACAAACCACACACACAAACACTGAAGTTAAATAAATCAAAACAAAGAATACGGAGGCATCTACTAAACCTCTACAAAACTGGAAAAAAATCCTAAAACGTTTATGAAATGTAAAAAGCAAATCCGAAAGCATCGACAAAACTGAGAATGAATTACTAAATCATTTATTAGACTTAAAAGCGGATCATAAAACACAACATAAAACTAAGAAACGAAATAAAAGTTTACAAAATAAAACATAAGGCTTACAATAGATATAACATACACTAGCCCAAAACAAATCAAAGTGTACATAAAATGCTGAAAGCACCACCTTGATGTCTACCTCTCTCTAGCCTGCGATGGTACGTCGGGTGACAGCAACATGTGTAAAGTACAAATAAAGTTAAAATTTAAGTTGAACTATCTAATAAAGCTAATAAAGCTGCTCACTGAACACCGATGCCACCAAAAATATCCTGTAGCGTTTACTTAGCTCTTTGGGCTATATATATTTTAGTGTACACTCTACGGATCGTTTCACCATGTTTCAGTGTATTTTTATCCCTAATATCCGTCACCTTTGATTAATGACGGAAAGGACTGAAGTGGTAGCGTGTGGCTCTCTTCCTTATTTAATTTAGGCTTAAGAGATGTCCATCTTAGGTGTTGCTTTCTTGATCATGATATGGCCCTGGTTTACGTAAAACATAAATGTCAAAATTGGCAAAAGTAACGTAAAAATTAAATAAAGGTTAAAGTAAAACAAAAAGCAATAAAACCCCATTGAACCCAACGAAAGACAAACGTAAAACCTTACTAAACTACTTTAAAACCAAGGCCATTCACGATAAAAAAAAAAATGAAATAAAGATTCTAGCAAAAATAAGACATTGAAACTGATAAAATACAAAATAAAAAAGGTTCCAGAAAAACTCAAAGTTATGGATTTTGTATTTTACTGAAGGAGTGACAGCGTACATGAACATAACCAATATAAAAACTATTACCTTAATATATATGGCGTTTCTGATGTTTCCGATGCCGTGTTCCACCGCCTCACAGTGCAAAAAGATAATAATATAAAATTAATACACTACGAATAGCTAAAACTCGCAAAAAAACAAATAAAAGCCTCTCTCTCTGACTTCGCTGAAGTCTCGGGCCTGAGTGGCGTTTTCTTCGCTATTGTTTTTGCCTTGCGCGTTTTCACCTGCGCAGTGACATCTGCGCACATTGGCAATTTGATTCACAGTACCTTTTTCCCTTGCGCAAAATCGTTTGCAGTCTTGAGTTTTCCCTCGTGCATGTGAAATATTTAACTTTATGCAGTAATTGTAACGCTTAATTGATATTTTTGGATATCTGACTGCGCAGCCGCGCAGTGGGCACCCTCATTGGCTGCGGACAGCGGAAGTGAGGGGAAACTGAAGCATTTCATTCGCTACAATATTACTGATTGCGAACTAATAGCAATTACCTGGGCACTCCGTCATTTTCGGGAGTTGGTACTCGGCTATGAGATTGATATGCACACCGACCACTCCGCTCTCACGACCGCCCTTCACGGCAAAGACCCACATGGTAGATGACCACCACGTGCCATAGAAATCTTGGCAGAGTACGACGTAACGATCGTTTTCTTACCTGGCCGGCAAAATGTCGTCGCAGATGCTCTCTCCCGCGCACCCTTGCCATTTACCGCGGATATAGTGGCCAATAAGTCTACCCCCGTTCCTCATAGCTTCGCAAAGTGTCGTGAAGTCCCCGCGGTCGCGCCGGTGTTAGCTAACGCAGCTAACCAGCCTCTTAACCCTCCCTCCGAGGATCAGATTCGCCGTGCGCAGCGCGAAGACCCCGTTTATAAAGACATAATAGAGAAGTTAGAGAGAGGCGAACCCTTGCGTCCGGTCGGCCGCCTCCCCGTCCGGCAATTCTTTTTAGGCGACAGCAGCCTCCTCCTTAGAAGATCGACCTCACGAAAGATTAAAGGACTTCGGGGTTTTACAAGAAGTTATAGTGATTCCGCATTCACTTGAACCGAACCGAACTGCTTCGCGTGCACGAGTCACGCGAAGCAGCGCACTGCAGCGTGTATGAGGCCATTCAGATGGCTCGAGAGATATTTCTTCCCCCTCCTTACTTATTAGTAAGGTTAAGAAGCATGTTAAGTCATGCAGGCTCTGCCCACATTACAAAGGTTCCACCAACCAGCCCGCCCCTGCCTTGCGCTACGACATTCCGGATTTTCCTTTTGAGAAGGACTCCTGCGACACATTATCAGGTTTTGTATTCACGCGTAGTGGGAATAAACATATTCTCGTATTCGTGGACAACTTTACCAGATATTGTGAATTGGTACCCGTCCCAAACAAGTCCGCAATGGTCGTTGCGATAGCTTTCCATGACTTCATTCAAAGGTACACTACACCTGTGTACTTCTGTGACAACGGGACAAAATTCCAGAATGAAGTCATGGATAACTTATGTAGGATATCAAACATTGCCCAAGTAAATATTTTACCTTATAGACCTCAGAGTAATGGAATATCCGAGCGCCTTAACGGATCCATCTTGTCATTCATGCGATCATTGGTAGACACAACATCAGATAACTGGGACGACTCCCTTCTAACCAATCAATCAGCTATCAATAGCACCTTTCATTCATCCCTCGGAGACACATAACACTTTCTCCTGTACGGCACAGACAAGAGATTGCCATATGACCTTTTTCACACCAGACGTCAGCTTGAATATTCTAACAGTTATGTAGAATATCTCTTAAATACAAAACAAGATCGTGTTCCAGAAGGCGAAGGAGTATCTTACAAAATCTAGGGATCAGATACTCTCATACCAACATAAGATTGCACGTACGATGTCCATAGGTGCCGGTGCCCTCGTATTTAGGAAGATACATATCACTGACTCTATGCGTCCGACACTCGCCCCTCGCTTTGATGGTCCTTATAGGGTAGTCAAAAACAACAAGGCACATTGTAAGTGCTTAAGATCTATCTCTGTTGCTTGGTACCATTTCGATAGACTGAAATTAGCCAATACGTACTATACACCTGACAACACCTCAGATTAATACATTCCCACAATATATCTTACCGTCATGTACAAAGAAAGAGACTGAGGTCACATCCACACACATCCCCAGAAATGGCTTCCCTAGGTGGTAACAACACAAGTACCCCTAGGTATGCCCTGCAGCAGCATAGGTCGCCAACACTTGACTTGATAGTTTAAGTTTACCGTATTTTTAGCTTATCTAGACGTCCGTTACTTACCTTCTCATATCCCACCCTAGTCCCCCGTGCACCATTGTTCACACATGCACTTGCCATGTACCGGGCACCAACAACCTACCTCAAGATACCATCCAGATTCCTGACGTCGACCCCAGGGATGTGATCTTGAAGACCGTCCACAATGAACGTTGCAGATACCGAAGTTCAAGTCTTCGAGAAGGTTATAACGTACAAGCAATCTCTGCGTACACACGGCCAATAATCTTCTTAGCACGGCGGGACCCCATGCGTAGCGTGGAAGAGTGGTATCAGAATAATATGCAAATCACAACGGACATTTTGGCCACGTTATCACGGAGGATAGCGACCCAAGCCGACCCACGGAAGGGTACCCACGCCACTCATGCCGATCGTACCTTCATGGCGTGGGTACCCCACCCCGGGCGCCTCGCCCGGGGTACCCACCAGCTTCGCGTTATGGTACCAGCTTCGCGTTATGGCGGACAGCATCCAGCGGTATGACCTGAACTGCGCGAGGCAAGTGACCCGAGCCGACGCCAAGCTGACCCGCGGTCAGATTCACCACGCTGAAGTGCACATGGATTCGCCAGTTAGCGACGTGATTTCGGACCGTAAAATCCC
>NC_061831.1:27993972-27996472 GCF_019202785.1 Penaeus chinensis
TAGGCGGTACAGCGGATCAGAATGCTAGGGTGCGGGAAGTGCAGGAGGAGGCTGTGAGGCTCTACATGGGAGCGACTATCACCCTCTCCATAACCTCCATCCTGTCATCACAGTTTCTGGGACATTGGATGGACAGGTTGAGGATGCTTAAAATGATGATAGTGATGATGATGGTGATGATGATGATGATAATGAGGAGGAGGAGGAGGAGGAGGAGGAGGAGAAAATATATTAATGATGATAGCAGTCATGATAATTATAGTGATTGTCGTAGTGATACTCATGGAAATGGTAATGATGATAATAACATTATAATAATTACAATAAAGCTAATTATAAGTGATGATGGTGATGACAGTGTTGAACGCAAAAATAATTTTCCTTGCAGGTGTTCAAAAAAGGTCCTTATGATTGCACCCGTTGTGTGCATGATCGTGTGGGCACTTGGAATCGTGTTTCTGGCCACTTTTCCTCAGTTACCCATCTACTTGATCTTCATCGCCATCGCCATTGGTAACATCTCTGGCGGATACGTGACTCTGAAGGTACCCTTTTAATGGAGGGTTAAGTAACGTTCATAGCGTCGAATATAGTATTAATGTTCATGGTGACCTCGAGTACCATTCTGGTATTCATGGAACATCAGTATGTACTACATTATCATTCTTGGTAGAGGCGAATACTGTGTAAATACTCATTGCAGCGTCGAATTATATATGAATTATCATGGTAAGTTCAAATACCTTATCGATGTAAAGATGTAAATTCTAGATAATGATTAGGTCGAGTCGCCTAGGTCATTGCTTAATAACACCATTATTAATTTATATATATATATATATATATATATATATATATATCTGTATATCTGTTCAATCCTGTCTTTATTACTTATCAGTTTGAATAATTAGACAAAGCCCCTGTTTTCCCCTCTCCAACAGGCGGCGGTGACGAGCTACGTGATCCACAAATCCTCGGAGAGCCAAAGGACAGTTCGGCTCAGCATGTTAGAGGCGGCCATTTTCCTCGGGGGCGCCGTCGGCCTTCTTTCGCTGCCCTTCCTCACAGACTACCTCGGAGCGACACATGCTATGCTTTTCTTGGGTGTGTTTGCAGTCGGTCTGTCTGTCTTTGCTTGTCTGTCGATGTGTGTGTGTGCCTGTCACTCCATTTCTTTCGTTATTTCTCTTTCTTTTATCACTCATTCTCGTTAACTCTGTGTCTATCTGCCTCTCTCATTGACACCTTTGCTCTGAACTACATTTCTCGGACTACTGCAGGTGCGGAGGGTTTGGCAGTCATTAACTTCCTGTACATCATATTCGTCGTGCCCGATGATGGAGGCCCACTCCGAAGCAGCAACGTCGGCGAAGCTGAAGTAATCGCTCCTGGCGAATCCCTTCCCCGTGATCATAATTATGGCTCTTTTCAAGGGGCCGGGCATTCTGTTCTGTCACAAGGCAGCCACATTACCGCCAGCCGCTACACAGTCGCCGACATCGTCGTAACGTCTCCAGAGGGTAAGGACTGTGGGGATTGCTCCAACCTTCCAGCTAGTCCCAGAGGAGGTGGGAGTCGCTACGGCACTCCTCCCGAGCTCACTGTCAAGCCCGAATCCCCGGACAACCATAGTTCATATGGCACTCCCACTCCTGACATATTCTCGCAGGAGACATACTCGCGTGCCCGCCATGCCCTTAGCGCTTCCCTCGGAATAGTAACGAGCGTAGCGGGAATGTCTAACCCAGCCAGCAGGTATGGGACACCTCCCGAATACCCGTCAGAACTACAGTATGTCCCAGGTGATTTCTCGGAAGACGTCGGAAGATCTCGATGTCATTCGTATCCTGCACAAACACCGATTAGCATGCAGCAACGATCTGCAAAAATTGGTGAGGTAAAGACTGGTTTAGTAAAGGGAGTCTCCATGCGTGATGACTTCTTGACCTTAAGGTTGGGTGAGCACGTCGGGTTCGAGCAAACAGTTGATGAAGTGGACAGTGAAGATCTCCATAAAATTCAAGGAGCGCCGAACAATTCGGACCAAGCTCCGGAAATCATTGCGGTAACTCAGAGCTTTTGCTTGACTTGTGATTCCAACCACGATAGTGAGGATCAGCCACAGTCACTGTGCTGATTCTTGTATCAGTGACGTTTCCCACCCTTGCATCGATCACTGCCACTCGGAGGACTGGTTTGGAGACGACCATTATCCTGATGGTGATCATTGCCACTACGACGACCCGGTCCGCGATTGCCGCCACGACGATGCGTGTGATGGCCAAGTGATTCCATGCGTATTTACCAAGCATCGGCGTCAGAGGCCTGCTTCCACTGTGAGTCTTTATCACAAAGCAAATGCCAAAGAAGAGAAAGAATTTGAAAAATTGAAGGAGGAAGAAAAAGCGAAAGGAGAAAAAGGTGAACGAAAAGAGGAAGATTTGGACCACGATGGCATTTTTGGACGTCTTCTTGATGCCTTAGTAACAACTTTCCGGTA
>NC_061831.1:28010410-28017910 GCF_019202785.1 Penaeus chinensis
GAGGCCCTTCGTCCACCTCGGGCACCCCAGATGGACCTGCAGCTCATTTTGGACTGTTTTAATTTGCTGTGTGCTTTTTCTTTGCAGCAATTAGAGCGACTGAGGCAAAGTCCACAATGGGCCGGAAAGCATGTACATAGAATGATCTTAGTACTTTGTGTCTGGCCCCTATGCGTCTCCCAGTCATTGCTCTCATGACGGACAGTCTTGCTTAGGTTCGGTCAACCAGGTACTGGACCTCCTTATGAAAGGAGAGGGTCCGGTCTATCCTTACCCCAAGGTATAGGTAGTCCTGGACCCATTCTAATTCCACTCCCTGGATTTTCAGTCTTGTGCCTCGAACTCTCTGTCTCAGAGCCATGGCTTTGGATTTGGCTGCAGAGATCTTTAGTCCTGTCCTACAACACTCCTCTGACACGAGGTCCAGACAATGTTGGGCTTTATTCTGGCTGCGTGGTCCAGTGGAGGTGATAGCGAGATCGTCTGCATACGAAATGATCTGGCACCCCACTGGGAGGTTTATGTTGAGGATGCAGGACATTAAAGTGTTGAATAGGGCTGGACTGAGAACCCCACCCTGTGGCGTTCCATTTTCGAGCGGCATGTGCTGCGATAGGTGACCCTGGAATTTGACATTGGCAGTCCTGTTCCTGAAGTAGTCACCTATCCAAGCCAAGAGCTTTCCTCTGATTCCCTTCTGGATCAGGCTTTCCTGAATGGCAAGCGGACTTGCCAGTTCAAAAGCCTTCTCCAGGTCAAGGAATACCACCACAGCTGGGCCCTTGCTGATTGTGCTTAAGAGCGTGGCTATGCTGTGTGCTGTGCCCATGCCCCTTGTGAACCCGTGGAGGTGTTCGTGCGGGGGTCCCGTTTTCCATTGAAGCCGGTTTAGTACCATCCTCTCAGCCGTCTTGGCCAGGCAGCTGAGCAGAGAGATGGGGCGGTACTTCCCCGGCTCCTTTGGTTTTGGGACATGAACTATGGTAGCCCTCTTCCAACTCTGGGGTAGAGTGGAAGTTTCCCAGGACTTGTTGATGAGTTGCAAGAGTGCATGCTCACCTGCTAGTCCTAGGATGGAGCTAATGGGGTACGAGATCCCATCAGAGCCCGGGGCTGTGTTGGAACTGGTTTTATAGGCTTTCCTTAGTTCCCTCAGAGAAAAGATAATGTCTGAGTTATCGGGTTCGGCTGCCCTTTCTCTGATCTGAGCATGTCTGTCTGGCTGTAGACGCTCTTGTCTTGCCCTCAGCTCGGCTGGCAGACTGTTGCTGCTCGTTCTCGCAGAGAACTCGTGCGCCAGTCTGTTAGCTGGTAGCTCGCTTGACCCGTTGCCACAGCTCTGAAAGGGTGGTTTGGTGGTTGAAGGACTCACACCATTCCAGCCACTTTACCTGCCTGACTCTGTTGGCAGTGTCCTTGGCATCCGTGACAGCCTCCCTTAGGAGGGATAAGTTGTCAGGGGTTCTTTGCCTTCGGAATAGTTTTCGGCACATGTTCACCCTGTGGTTGACCTCCCTGATCTCGTCATTGAAGTACCAGGCGTCTTTGTGACTTCTGGACACAGGCCGAGTTTTGGGTATGGTCTGTGAGGCTGCTTCATTAATGGCGTTTAGCAGGCTAGCTTCGAGCACTTCCACATTTTCGCTTTGTGGGGGATCGTTGCATCTCAGACAGAGAGCCAAGGCGTTTTGAAACGCCTGCCAGTTGGCCTTGTCTGTTTTCCATCTTGGATTCGGTCTTAGGATTTCGGCTGGGCCAGCATCCATGAGGGTAGTTATAGTGCCGTAATGGTCACTTGTGACGGTCTCATCTACACGCCAGCCAATCCTCCCCACCAGAGTCGCAGTGGCCAGGGTGAGGTCTAGGACCCCTCCTCTGACATGCGTTGGCTCTTGGGTGTTGAGGAGAGCGATCTCAGGGAATGTCTCTAGCACGTCGGCTATGTGATAGCCGGCCGCATCCGGTGCCCGGCAGGGAGCCAGGATGGGGTGGTGTGCATTGAAGTCTTCCCCTATGATCACTCGGTCGTGTGCAGCAGAAGCACAGACCTGGCTGATGTCTAAGCTTCTACAGCGTGGCCGGCTGTACACGTTGTACAGTTTGAGGGGCCCCCCGGCCAGGTGAACCTCGACGGCAAGGGATTCAACATCGTCTCCACAGTGCGATGCATCGGCTATTGCGGAGCAGGGGATTGTTGCTCTCACAAGGGTGATCAAGCCTCTCTTGCCAGGTGTTCGTGGCAGTGTGAAGGAATGGTACCCTGAGAAGCGAACAGTGTCCACTGTTAATGTCTCCTGGAGCATGACAATGTCAATGTTCCTTGATCGCACTACTGCTTGGAGAAAAGCGTTCTTTGCAGAGAAGCTATTGATGTTCCACTGTAGGATGCTTAGATGGTGTGTCATGATGTTACTCAGTGATAGTTACATCAGAGACATCGTCGGAGTCTGACAACTCCATTGCGAGGTCCTCGCTGGTTGAGGGCTCCTCGTCTGTTGTCAGGCTATCCTTGGGTCCACTGGGAGGTGGAGAGCCTTTGGTAGCTCTGACTTTGGTTGGTTCGGCTTTTCTCTCAGGCTTTTTCTTGGCTGGCCTTGCTGGCCTTGCCTGGGCAAGGTCAACGTGATCTGGCTCTGGCTGCACAGATTCAGCCTGTTTTGGCTCTGCCTGTGAAGGCATGGCCTGGTTTGGAGTGGGGAGGGGAGTCTCGTCCTGGGGTGAGGGTGAGGCTGGTTTTGCTCTAACCAGCTTTCTTCCCTTCAGGGCTGCGACAGTCTGGGTCATTGCGGTCATGGCAACCGAAACTGCCTTCTCGGCCTCCTCACTCGACCTCCCCAGGGCTGTTGCTACTGCTGAGACAACAGCAGTTAACAGGAGAGTCATATCGTCCTCGCCAAAGAGGAGATGATCATCTGTTGGGGAGGTTTTTGTGGTGCTCTTAGAACCTCTTTTCTTTAGTTTCTTTTTCTGCACCTTTGGCATTGTCGGAAACTCCTTTTTGTTGGAGACATCCGGTGTCGGCTGGGGGGCGGCTTCCTTCCTCGTAGGAGGTCGGGAGGCTTTTCACTTTTGTTCCTTCCCCAGACATGGGTGCCCGGTGGGGCAGGAACAAAGTCTGGTCGGTTTTGAGCAACCTCTTGTCGCCTGAGGGCCGCCTTTTTCCTGACAGAGCAAGTCAGGCTCCAGGCATGATGCTTCTTGGCACAGTTGGGACATTTGGCTGTTGTGTCCCTCTTTTCCTCTTTGTATGCCTTGAGGCATACCTCTGTGTTGTGTGCCTTGCTACAGACACCACAGTTAGGCTTGGCTGTACAGTTGGCCTGGTGGTGACCGTATTTCTGGCACTTGAAACACCGAAGTGGTTCTGGCACATACGTTCGAAGGTTGTAGGTGCCCCAGTTACCCAGATCAAGGGTAGTGGTTGGGGCACCTTTCATGGTCACCAGGACTTGCCTGGTTGGGGTCTTCCCCTTCGACATTCGGGAAGCCTGCACGACCTGTGGGTGTGAAGTGATCAGCTCCACATCGTACGAGACTGAGAAGCCAAGTAGCACCATCTTGGTTCTCTTTTCCTCTGGACTTAGTGGGGAAAGACTCACTTTCCTTCCTACGGCTAGCTCCTTCGTTTCCCGGAGGAAATTCAAGGTAGCTTGATCTTTGGGCATTATGATCATGCCCTGATCTCGGGCGACCCGGATCGACAACCGGATTTTCCGTTGCAACTCCAATGCCCTGACCAATTGGTAGGCATTGTCGAAGCCTTCGGGTTTAGCTGGCACTTTGAACTGGGCGAAGCGTTTAGGGGGTCCCGACTCTTCATCAGAGTTGGTCTCCGGCCTCGGACGCGTCGGCCCGCCCTTTCGGCTTTCAGGCTTGTTTGTGGAGGCAGCAGCTGATGCGGCTGGTTCAGCCTGCTCTCCCCTCTCAATCGGGGAGGCCGTCTGTGAACTCAGGGGCCTCCCTGGCTTAGCTGTTGGCCTGGAGAGGCCAGCTCGCGAGTCAAGATCTTTGACTATTCGGTGGACAGACCCATTGGCTTCGGTCTTGTCCACCTTAGCAGCAGGGGTGACAGTGTCATCCTGTGCATGGGGCTTTCTTTTGCCACCGGAAGGCACACATGCCTTCATGGTGACTTCAAGTGCTTCATCCTCTCACGCCCCCACCCACCACGGAGTCCAACAAGGGGAAGCTGAGTGTCAGAACCAGTGTCTAACAGCAACAGGAGTGATGAGAGGATATACGCAGCCAATAGCCGTTGTGACGGCGCTCACGGACCATTGTGAGTGCCAATGGCGGCATGACTGCTTGACCCTAGCCTCCCGGAGGAGACCAGCCGATTGATCGTGGCCGGACCGGGATCAGGGCGCCTGTCTTGCTGAATTAGAGGACCAAAGAGGCGTGTTGCTAGCCACATGGCGTACTCGTTCACGGCATCGCTCAACCTCCAGGACTCCCGTCTCCACAGCGCACAAGGCTGCCACGCACGGCAAACGCGTGGGTAGGTGTAAACCCCTGGGGAGAGACCAGAGGGGATGCCCTTCCACCTACGAGACATCATTGTTTGGAGCCCTTTTGCTCAGCCCTCTGAGGCAGCCACCCAAAGGTTGCTTCACCGCAGTGAGGGAAGAGGAGTCTTGCACTTTTACCAGGCAGTTCCTTTCATCCCTCTGAAGCAACTACCCAAAGGTTGTTTCACCTCAGTGAGGAAGGAAAGGACCTGTGTCTTTTCAAAGTAGTTCCCCCTTCCCTCTAAAACAGCCACCCAACGGCTGTTTCACCTCAGTGAGGGAAGGGAGGTTTTGCGTTCTTGTCAGGCACTTCCTTTCGTTCCCCTGAAGCAACCACCCAAAGGTTGTTTCACCTCAGTGGGGAAGGAAAGGCCTGTGTCTTTTCAAAGGGATTCCTCCTTCCCTCTGAGACAGCCATCCAAAGGCTGTCTCACCTCAGTGAGGGAAGGGAGGTTTTGCACTTTTGCCAGGCAGTTCCTTTCATCCCTCTGAGGCAACCACCCAAAGGTTGTTTCACCTCAGTGAGAAAGGAAAGGACCTGTGTCTTTTCAAAGTAGTTCCCCCTTCCCTCTAAAACAGCCACCCAAAGGCTGTTTCACCTCAGTGAGGGAAGGGAGGTTTTGCGTTCTTGCCAGGCAGTTCCTTACATTCCTCTGAAGCAACCACCCAAAGGTTGTTTCACCTCAGTGAGGAAGGAAAGGACCTGTGTCTTTTCAAAGTATTTCCCCCTTCCCTCTGAAGCAGCCATCCAAAGGCTGTTTCACCTCAGTGAGGGAAGGGGGGTTTTGTCCTTTTGCCAGCTGGTTCCTTTCATCCTTCTGAAGCAACCATCCAAAGGTTGTTTTAACCTCAGTGAGTCTGGGTCCTGGGTCCAGAAGTCACAAAGACGCCTGGTACTTCAATGACGAGATCAGGGAGGTCAACCACAGGGTGAACATGTGCCGAAAACTATTCCGAAGGCAAAGAACCCCTGACAACTTATCCCTCCTAAGGGAAGCTGTCACGGATGCCAAGGAAACTGCCAACAGAGTCAGGCAGGAAAAGTGGCTGGAATGGTGTGAGTCCTTCGACCACCAAGCCACCCTTTCAGAGCTGTGGCAACGGGTCAAGCGAGCTACCAGCCGCTCAGCCCCGAGGTGCACCCATCACGACCCCCAAGCAGAGGCTAACAGACTGGCGCACGAGTTCTCTGCGAGAACGAGCAGCAACAGTCTGCCAGCCGAGCTGAGGGCAAAACAAGAGCGTCTACAGCCAGACAGACACTCTCAGATCAGAGAAAGGGCAGCCGAACCCGATAACTCAGACGTTATCTTTTCTCTGAGGGAACTAAGGAAAGCCTATAAAACCAGTTCCAACACAGCCCCGGGCTCTGATGGGATCTCGTACCCCATTATCTCCCAACTAGGACTAGCAGGTGAGCGTGCACTCTTGCAACTCATCAACAAGTCCTGGGAAACTTCCACTCTACCCCAGAGTTGGAAGAGGGCTACCATAGTTCATGTCCCAAAACCAAAGGAGCCGGGGAAGTACCGCCCCATCTCTCTGCTCAGCTGCCTGGCCAAGACGGCTGAGAGGATGGTACTAAACCGGCTTCAATGGAAAACGGGACCCCCGCACGAACACCTCCACGGGTTCACAAGGGGCATGGGCACAGCACACAGCATAGCCACGCTCTTAAGCACAATCAGCAAGGGCCCAGCTGTGGTGGTATTCCTTGACCTGGAGAAGGCTTTTGAACTGGCAAGTCCGCTTGCCATTCAGGAAAGCCTGATCCAGAAGGGAATCAGAGGAAAGCTCTTGGCTTGGATAGGTGACTACTTCAGGAACAGGACTGCCAATGTCAAATTCCAGGGTCACCTATCGCAGCACATGCCGCTCGAAAATGGAACGCCACAGGGTGGGGTTCTCAGTCCAGCCCTATTCAACACTTTAATGTCCTGCATCAACATAAACCTCCCAGTGGGGTGCCAGATCATCTCATATGCAGACGATCTCGCTATCACCTCCACTGGACCACGCAGCCAGAATAAAGCCCAACATTGTCTGGACCTCGTGTCAGAGGAGTGTTGTAGGACAGGACTAAAGATCTCTGCTGCCAAATCCAAAGCCATGGCTCTGAGACAGAGAGTTCGAGGCACAAGACTGAAAATCCAGGGAGTGGAATTAGAATGGGTCAAGGACTACCTATACCTTGGGGTAAGGATAGACCGGACCCTCTCCTTCCATAAGGAGGTCCAGTACCTGGTTGACCGAACCAAAGCAAGACTGTCCGTCATGAGAGCAATGACTGGGAGGTGCATAGGGGCCAGACACAAAGTACTAAGATCATTCTATGTACATGCTTTCCGGCCCATTGTGGACTATGCCTCAGTCGCTCTAATTGCTGCAAAGAAAAAGCACACAGACAAATTAGAAACAGTCCAAAATGAAGCTGCCAGGATCATTCTGGGTGCCCCGAGGTGGCAAACCTTCTCCCCCTGGACTCACGAATCGATCTAACGGCAACACAATTCCTGTCAAAGGTCATCCAGGCTCCCAGGAACACAAGCCTAAGACAAAAGTTAGTCAGATGCCTCGAACAAGACAACGAGCTCGTTGCAAACAACTCCTGGCTGTCCTCATACAGCCAGGGTGTTGATACGCCATCAGCTCAAAGAACAGCTTCTTGCTAAGGGCATGGACTCCCTCCACCCCGACTTTGCCGAAGCCCCGCCGTGGGCACTGAGCCTGATAGAGTTCAACATAATGAGCCTGTCAATGAAAAAGAGCCTATACCCCATGCTTAGCCTAAAGGCAGAAGCCCACAGGGTCATTGCAGCCATCACTCCTCCGGGTAGTAGAACATACTACACGGATGGATCGGTCGATCCCTTGAGCCACACTGCAGGCGCCGGCTTTGCAGCTAGGGATGCCACACGATCCATGAGGGTAACAGACAACGCCTCCTCGCTACAGGCAGAGGCAGTTGCAATCATGGGAGCCCTAGGCCACG
>NC_061831.1:28020410-28032910 GCF_019202785.1 Penaeus chinensis
TCAGTGGCTGTTTCTTCACTAGCCTAATTATGGCACTCAGGTCTTTTCTTTTGTTCCATGCCTTAACTCATGATCACTTTGGTATTCTTTCCTCATTCTTCAAGTTAAAAGCCACAATACACAAAACTACGGCGAAATAAAGGAAACTATCTCTGTGCTCCGTTCTACCGTGTAGTCAATCCTTGGGTATGTCTGGGCTGGCACGGAGGCTGTTTCCGCAGTTGAAACACTACATCTGGGAGGGTGGATGGAAATGGGTCGGGGCCCGCGCGTAAAGAAAGACAATGGAACCTCGCCTTTATTGTCCACCACTCTGCAGTATCACCTATCTCAACACTACTCCCTATTCCACATGTCACTGCCCTTCCACTACATCCCTTCTACAAACTTTTTGAATACTCTGTTTAGCCCATCCAATTGGGATCAATCTTCCATGATCCCCTCTAAAACCTCTTACTCTAACATAACACTCCTCTTCCAGCAAGGCCTATAAAAACATGAAGGCAAAGTTTCCTTCCACATACCCATGTCTGCCTAGCCTCATCCCTTCCTCAGTGCTTGTGCTGGAACTGTCTTCATCTCCCCGACAAACTGTCTTGTCTATGACAAGATTTGGTCAGATTGTGGAAAGGATCTGCTCACCTGATTCACAGACTATGAGGCAGTACCCCCCCCCCCCCCACACACACACACACCCCAATCCCTTGCTCATTGTTGTCTTGGGGGACTTAGGAGACAGGGACTGAGGCCCAATATAGGGGATCAGCCTTGCCTTGGTCCTTAGCCTTCGCCTTAATTAATTTTGAATGATCTTTTATTCTCCTCCTCTCCTTTTCCTTTTCTTCATCCCCTTGTTCTGTCCACTTATCCTAATCATTAAACAAATTGTTGCTCTTTTCACCACAGTAATTTATCATAATGCTTCCTTCTTCCTTAGCTTCTTCCCCTTCTAACAACCATTACCTTAAACTATACCCCATCAGCTCCCCCTCTCTACCCTTTTCACTACTATACCACCCTCTAGTACTTTTCAACCTATAACTTTACCCTAATCATTAACTCGTTCTTAACCCTTTTCGCTACTCTACTACCTACAAGTTTGAGTCTGAGGTGGTAATTCTCAGATTCAATCTTGGCCTCACTTTACATGAGGCCAGACAGGAAGTGCGCACACAAGGTTTTTCTCTTACTCCTTACTCCACTACTGTCCTTCACTCTGCCATTCCTCACCCCTCACCCTCTCCTAGTGAAATTATTTTGCTATCCTAAATCCTGACACCTATATCTCCACCACTATTCAAGAAACTCCATTCTTTACTTTCCCAGTACCTACCCCTCTTCCTTGCCCAACTCAACGCACAGTGGTTAATGGTTAATGGTTAAAGGCAAAATAAATGTGCTAGACATCTAAGGTCATGTAGCACTATAGTTAATGTTGGTGAAGGGTGTTTGGGTTAGTGATTAGTTTTTAAAGCTGGGTTAAGGGATTGGTGAGTGAATGGGTTAGGGTCGGATGAGGTAATGTAAAGGATTAGATCAAGTGAAGGATATATATGCGTTTGAGGAAGGAAAACAGGTTGTCAAAGCAGAAAGTGTGAGATTCTGTAAGGATGTCTGATAAGTTGGGATGTCTATGTAGGGAGGATAGGTGGGAGAAAGTAGAGGTACGGGCTGCTTCAAAACGTGGACATGACAATAGAATATGTGGGACTGAAAGAGGAACATTACATAAGGGACATGGGGGTGGATCGGATTGTGACATTTGATAGGAGTGTGTTAGATGGGTGTGGCCAATGCGTAAGCGGGCGAGAGCCGTCTCCCAACGTCTGTTCCGATGGAATGGAGCTGACCAGGAGGAGATTAACAGTTTTACAGTATGTAATTTATTAGTGTTGAGACTTGACCAAAAAGATTGTCATCGATTATACAAGAAGGTCTTAAAGTGTGGGTAATAATCCGTGGCTGGGATATGTGAGAAACGTCGTTGGTTTGATATTGATATAGCAGCGTAGCGTGCTAGAGTATCTCCCTGTTCATTGCCGGGGATTCCAACATGGCTGGGTACCCAGCAAAATTTGATTGTTTTATGACGTGTGGACAGGTAGAACAACCAGTTCTAGATCTTACAAACAAGGGGGTTGGTCGTGTGTATTGACTTTATGAGGATTAATGAGTTACGGGAGTCAGTAAAAATTGTATAAGAGGAAGAGGGTAGTGAGTATATGTGTTTTAAGGCAAAAAGGAGTGCATACAGTTCTGTAGTAAGGACACTGGATTCAGGAGGGAGGGGGTATTTGAAAGTAAGTGTTGGGAAGATTACTGCAATACTGGAGGAATGAGTGGAGGCATGGTCAAGGAAATGGGTGAGAAGGACAGTAGGAGGAATATTTGATTTTGGTGGGTCAGGGTAGACAGAGGAGCAAATATGGGGGCAAGGTATAAGCCATGGAGGGACTGAAAGGACAGAGAACCGGGGGGGGGGGGGGGTCGGAGATGGGGAAAGGGGAATAGGAGAGGAGGTTATCCATGCGAGTGGAGAAAGGAGTAGGTAAACGTGGAGAAGAAGCAAAGGTAGGAAGTAGGGATCGTGGGATAGTTAGTTTAGTGAGGGGAAGTTGGTGGAATCGAGCACAACATCGGAGAGAGAGAAGGGCACGGCGTCGAGAGAGAGATGGTATGCCTGATTCAGTGTACAGGCTCTCAACTGGAGAGGAGCGGAAGCCACCTAGGGCTAAGCGAAGACCACGGTGGTGGATTGTATCAAGATGAGCAAGGAGAGAAGTTGAGGCAGAGGAGTAGATATGGCATCCATAATCTAGAGTGGAGAGGATTAAGGTGACATGAAGATGAAGGAGAGTTTTTCGATCTGAGCCCCAGGATATATGGGATAGGGTTTGTAAGATTCGGAGACGGCGGCGAGCTTTTTCTTTGATGTAAAGAATATGGTCTCGCCAGGACAGTTTGGAATCAAAAATGACGCCTAGGAATTTGCTAGAGGAACAGTGTTGAAGTGGAGTGCCATATAAGAAGAGTGGAGGTAGGGGACCTACACGTGTGCGAGAGAAAAGAATGGAGAAAGATTTGGAGGTAGAAAAGTGGAAGCCATGGTTTGTGGCCCAGGAGGAAACTGATGATATTGCAGATTGAAGAAATTGGTAGAGATTTTGTATGCATGTGTCAGAGGCATAGATGGTTAAATCATCAACATATAGTGATGACCGGGCTCCTGGTGGTAGAACTGAGGCAATGTAATTTACAGCAAGAAGGAATAAGGTGGTACTAAGCACACTGCCTTGTGGGACACCTTCAATTTGAGGAAAGAAAGATGATGTGGCAGAGGCAATTTTGACCTGGAAAGTGGGTTGGGAGAGGAAAGACTTTATGAAGACACCCATGTTTCCCCTTATGCCTAGAGAGGACAATTGTTGGAGAATATGGTACCTCCATGTCGTATCATATGCTTTTTCTAGGTAAAAACACATAGCTAGAGAAGTGGAGCTAGTACGGATTCATGGCGTGCAAATGCGGATGTAATATATGTCTCAAAATGAGAAAGGGGGTCAGCTGTGCTTCGGGCACGGCGAAAACCAAACTGGGAAGGTGAGATTAGATTGTGGGATTCAAGATACCACATTAAGCGGAAGTTAACCATTCGCTCTAGTAGTTTGCATAAGCAGCTAGTTAGTGCGATGGGGCGATAGACTTGAGGGAGGGTACCCGATTTATTGGGTTTCAGGAAAGGGAGGATAAGAGCTTCTCGCCAATGAGACATCTAAGGTCATGTAGCACTATAGTAAATGGTAGTGAAGGGTGGTTGAGTTAGTGATTAGTTGTCAAAGTTGGGCAAAGGAATTGACGAGTAAATGGGTTAAGGTTGGGTAAGGTAATGTATAGGGGTTAGATCAAGTGAAGGATGTATATGCATTTGAGGAATGAAAACAGGTTGTCAAAGCAAAAAGTGTGAGAAGTTGTGGGAGGGATCACGAAAATCGGTGCCATTTGGCTGGGCTAAATAGATTAGTTAAGAATTTTGTAGAGATGGGGGTAGTAGAAGGACGGGGGCATGTGGAAGAGGGAGTAGTGTTGAGGGAGGTAGTGTTATGGGGAGGTGGACATAAGGGAGGATGGGGTAGTTGATGAAGAAGGTTGTGGGGGTATAGTTGTTGAAGTTGAGCATGTTGGGAGTAGAAATGTCTCCTGGGGTGTTGATTAGGGTGGATACTGTACTAGTCGGCATTGAGGAGGGGGTATTAGTTGTAGTGTTCAGAGCCGTGGTCAAAGGAGAGCCTGGGGTCAGGGAATCGGGCGAGTTTGAATTGGTGGAGCTATTTGATGAAGAGGCAATTGCCTCTAATAATGGTATGGTTAATGGTTAATGGTTAATGGTTATTCATTGTTGGCCATGATAAGCCTGGAGTATGTTGGGGAGAGAAACGGTCCACCCCTCGGGGTCGCTTGAGGGGTAAGGGCTAGACAACTAAAGCAGGGGAATACCGTGCCCATGGCTCCCTCAGGCCGTTCCGGACTGGCACAAAGTCAGCCTTTCATCCTTTCAGCACGGCTCTCACACCTTAGGAAGTGGATAGTAGAAGGGGTTGGTGAAGGGACAGAAAGGAAAAAAGTAGGAGGGGGAGAGGGAGGAAAAAAAAAAAAAAAAAAAAAAAAAAACATGCAAAATTTGTTGAGTCGAGGGCTGAGTCCCAAGGTTGAAGAGTTCCCCAGCACTGGGTCCCAGTCTCCGCCTCCTAAGCCCCCCACGACAACAACGGGCAAGGGATTGGGGGGGGGAGTTGAGGAAGATGGGAGTTGTCGGATACGTTAGTAAATACCGTAAGGGCCTTCATGAGTGTTGCGGCACGATTTTAGGGCAGCACTGAGTTCAGAGGAAGAAAAGGGAGCATTATAGGACTCAGCAGAGGATAGGGTGAAGATAATGGGGGTACGTTCCCTGATGGTTTTAATAGAAGAGAAGTGTGGAGAAAGGTGAGAGCCACTACAGACCTGGCTGAAATAATCACCCAGTTCATTAGCGACTTCGGGAGGATCAGAGAGGAGGGTATCTCGAATATGGAGGACGGGGGCTGGATGGGGGGGATGTTTGCCTGATAGTTTATGGATCCGGCGCCAAACATTTGAGATAGATGTAGAGGATGTAATTGAGGAAACATAATTTCGCCAGCTATTTGTTTTACTATTTCGGATTGTACGACGAAAACAGGCAGATGTTCTTTTAAAGGAGATAAGAGCTGATAGTTGATGAGGGGTACCTCGTTTATAGCGGTAACTGTTCCAGGCTGCACGTTTTACACGGAGTGCTTTAGTGCAATCAGAATTCCACCATGGAACACATTTGGAGGTATAGGGTCTTGAGGTTCGAGGGATAGCTGTATGGGCAGCTCTTAAGACTGTAGTTATGAAAAATTGTATCATTTCTGATACGGATGAGAGGGAAGATGGAGGGGTATGAATAGTAGAGAGTGAAGTGAAAGTATGCCAGTCAGCTCTATCAAAGCACCAGCGTGGGGAGTTGGGAAGTGGTACATATGAAGTTGGAGAAAGGAGAACTGGAAAGTGGTCACTATAGGGAAAGTGGTCTAGAACTGACCAGTGGAAATCTAAATGAAGAGAAGGGGAGCATAGAGAGAGGTCAATGCATGAAAAAGACTGCGTGCGTGTATCAAAGTGTGTGGGGCGATCTGTATTTAGAATAAGATCAGCTGTGGAGAGGAAGCGCTCTAGAGCTCGGCCACGGGTGTTGGTGATAGAATCACCCCAAAGAGTGTGGCGGCAGTTAAAATCACCTACTATGAGGAAAGGTGATTGAAGTTGGGAAATTAGGTTTTCAAAAGCAACAAAGTTAATGGGGTGGGAAGGGGAGAAGTAGACTGAAATCACTGTGATCCAGCGGCGAAGAAAGATACGAATAACTGTACAAGGGACAGTGGTTTGAAAGGGAGGTATGACATAAGGTGTTTTCTGGTTGATAAGTATGGACGAGACATAAAGGGAGTGTGGGGAAGAAACAAAATGGTAATTGGGGATTGGTATTGGAGAATGTGTAAGAAAAGTTTCTTGGAGGCATATAATGGATGGGTTATAAGAGGAGAGGATATGTCGGAGGTCAGGTCGGTGAGAGCGGAAACCGCGAATGTTCCAATGAAGGATAGTTATACTTCCGTTGATTTAGCGATATCGATTGTAGAACGTTTTGGAGAATTTGAAGGGGAAGGTGCTAGAGGGTGGGGTAAAGAATGAGGTTGGGGAGGTGGTGTTGTATCAGGAGGGGTGTCGAGAGGTAGAGGGTCTGGGGAAGAGGGTACTTGTGACATGAGGGTTTCACATGTATCCAGGAGGGAGTGGAAGGGAATGGGTTTTGTTGGGATGGGGTAGGAGGATTGGGTGTAGGGAGAATATGAGTAGGAGGAGGATGGATATCGGCAGTCACTTTGAGTGTGGAGGGAGCGGGAGTTGTAGAATCTGAAGGTGGAGGAGTATTAGTTTGGGACTCGATTATGTAGTTCTGGATATCTTCAAGAGTTTCTGTAGTGGAGTTGGTTGGGGAGTTTTGTGAGATAAAGGTTTTCTTGTGAGGGGGGGGAAGAGAAGTCTGGTGTCTGAAAAATAGGGGCAAAGGAAGGTGGAGGTGATTGTGAGGTAGGGGAAGAGGGGGTGGAACGTTTATTCTGTCTGCTGCGGGTAGTGCGGGGAGGGAGAGGGGAAGGTGTTGGGGCTGTAGTAGAGATTAGGGTGTCTGGATTTAGGATGGCAAAAGAATTTGATTGGGTAGGGATTGGAGTGTCTGGGTTTAGGATGGCAAAAGAATTTGACTGGGGAAGGTAGGAGGTAGAAGAGGGGAAGTTAGATGGAGGGGGGTTGGATTTAGGAGAGGGTGTAGGAGCTTGGGAGGTAGGGGGATTGGCAGAGTGAGCGATATTACTGGAGTAGGGGGTAAGAGAAAAGCCTCGTCGACATGCTTCCTGTCTGGCTTCACGTAGAGTGAGTCCAAGTCTGAATCTGAGAATTGCTACCTCAGACTCAAATTTGTAGGTGGGGCAGCCTTTATAAAATACATTATGGGGGCCGCCACAGTTTGCACATGTGCGTGATTGTGCAGAGCAGTTTGATCGAGTATGGCCAGGTTGGGCACATAGCGGGCATCTGGCTGCGGAATGACAGCCAACAATTTTGGCACTGACGAGGAGGTTGGTATGGTCGGACAGGTAGGGATTCCCCACATATGTAAACATTAAAGGGAAGGTCATGTCTACGGAAAGTAATGTTGATGGATTTCTTACGATTTCCTCTGGGAGGAATGGAGTAGCATTGTACATATTTTGCATCATAGTCTGTGAGACAAGCGAGTAAGTCCTCTCCACAATCTGACCATTCTTTGTCATAGATTGGGCAATTTGTTGGGGAGATAGAGACAGTTGGATGAGGTTCTGTAGGGATGGGATTACCACATAAATCAGTTAGTTTTGTTAATGCTATAGCTTGGTTTTCAGTTGTTACTGTGACGAGACGGGAGTTGTGGGGTCGGCTACGGAAAGAGACTTTGCCTATTTGTTTTTGGAGGCATTGTTGGAAGAAGAGGGTGTTTTGAGAGTAGGGAGCTGTGGGAGGGATCACGAAAAATCGGTCCCATTTGGCTGGGCTAAATAGAGTATTTAGGATTCTTGTAGAGGTGGGGGTAGTAGAAGTGCGGGGACGTGTGGAGGAGGGAGTAGTGTTGAGGGGGGTAGTGTTATGGGGAGGTGGGCAATAAGGTTGTAAGGTAGTAATAAGGGGAGATGGGGTGGTTGATGGAGGTTGTGGGAGTAAGGGTGCTGAAGTTAAGCATGTTGGGAGAGTAGAAATGTCTCCTGGGGGTTGGTTGTTGATTAGGGTTGATACTGTACTAGTATATATTGATGATGGGGGAGTTGTTGCAGTGTTCAGAGCCGTGGTCAAAGGAGAGCTGGGATTGGGGCTATTTGATAAAGGGGCAAGCCTCATTGCCCCTAAGAGTGGGGTTACGTCTTCATTATTGGCCATGATAAGCCTGGAGTATGTTGGGGAAAAAAATAGTCCACCCCTCAGGGTCCCCTTGAGGGGTAAGGGCCAGGTATAGCAGGGGAATACCGTGCCCATGGTTCCCTCAGGCCGTTCAGGACTGACATAAAGTCAGCCTTTCATCCTTTCAGCACAGCTCTCACACCTTAGGAGGTGGATAGTAGAAGGGATTGGTGAAGAAACTGAAACGAAAAGTATGAGTGGGAAAAAAAGACTATGCAAAATTAGTTGAGTCGATGGCTGAGTCCCAAGGTTGAGGAGTTCCCCATCATTGGGTCTCAGTCTCCGTCTCCTAAGCCCCCCACGACAACAACGGGCAAAGGATTGGGGGGGTAGCAGAATGAAAGCTCATGGGTAATGACATATAACCTTGACAACCACCAACAGACAAAGCTACGATATATCAATAAACATTAGGGAAAACCTTTATGCAGCTTTGCTTGGTTTCTCCATTTCTGATGTCACACACATGCCAAGTGAAACATAATACATTCAATAAAATAGATACTAAAATGGTCTCAATGTTTATAACAAAATTTTCTTGATTTAAACTTGGTTACAAGCCTACAGATCAAACTGATGGTTGCATCTGAAATCTATATTTCTTAAGAGGTGCATGAAACGTTTAAAGTTTAAAAAAAAAACTCTATACATTCCTTATTTTATTACAATTTTTCTGTCATAAAATGGTGGTATTAACTAATCTTTTTAAAATGTAATTCCATAGGTATGCATAAAAGAATCATCTTGCTTAATTTTTTCTAGTTACTTAACCAAAATTTCTTAGGCCTAGTGTGCCACTCAAACTGGTAACATGAAATCACTGTGCCTGGATGGCATTCCATGTCCACTGATTCTAGTTTGTGTTAAAACATAGATGGCTCCACAAGTGCAAAGGAATCAATTACTAGTTGAACGTACATCACTATCTGCTTTTTTCTATGTTTACAATTTTTGCTATTAGCATCTTAATATTGTTTTCACAATCATAATGTCAATAATATCCATGACCAGAAAAAAACGAAAATCAGTAGGGCCTACTAATTGGCCTACTACATAATAATTGGCTCCTTGATGGCTGAGCACTTATGGAGCCATCTGTGTGCAACAAAATAACCTAGAATATACAAACCAACAGCTAATTTACTGTTCTTTTAATGAAGGCAATACAATTTTAAACAGATTATGATAACAGAAGATACAAAGAATTATGGTTTGTTTTTTACCACAACAGTATTATTATCTACTTAATCAGTTACTTTTCCATACAATATATCCAATACAAAATAATAATGTGGTCCATTCTCAAGCTTCAGTCTGAACAGCAGACCTCTCCTTCACTGAGCTGTCAGACACACTATGAAAGAGGAAAGTTATAAAGTCACTGGCAGCCTCTAAGCATGGATCCTGTGTAAAGAGAAATTAATGTTAATTTGAAAACTGATCATTCTATTTTTTATTGCTAATATGATGTCAATATATAAATTAGTTAATCTAGTTACTTGGATTTGCCAACTGTTATACATTTTGATGATAATATAACAAGCTATGAGAAAATCAGTGATACATAATTTCACCCACAAGATGCACATACTCTTATAATCTCTGGGGAGAAAGGTGCAGCACTATGATACCACTTCTGTAACTGGTCCATTGTAGTGTTAGAACTGGATTTGTACTGGCCATGGTCTCCAAGTTGACAAGCTATAGCACAGAATAATGTTACATTTGAGCATGTAAAATAATCTCAAGTAAAAAAAACAAATAAAGATAATTTCTCTACCAGGGTTAACTCTTGATTAAGAAAATTAATACTAGATGGAGTTTTAATGTCTGGAAATTGCCCTGTTTAATTTTATTTATCAATATTTCTTTCTAGATGTTTTCACCGCAGGAAATATGAGCTAGAAATACATACATCTCTCTGGTTCAGTATTTTCTTCAGGGTTTGGCATTGCAATGGTCTGGCCAGTAAGATCACATGAGCACTGTAGCATATCATGTGTTAGGCAGGCAGTGTTTGAATGAAGTGTGAACAAGTCCTGTAAAAAATAATAATTATAATAATAAAAATACTACATAAAATAATAAAATAATAATAATAATAATAATAATAATAATAATAATTATAACAATAACAATAATAATATTGATAAAAATACTAATAGTAATATTATTACTATTGATATATTATTACAATTGATATATAATTCTATCAGCTGCAAAAAGTGAAGGAAGAACTGAAAACATATAATTTTGAAATAAATACTTAACAAAAACCAAAAAGGTTACTTCTAAGATTGTCTTTCTCTAATGACATAACTCAATAAAAAGTACATCAACAAATTTAACAAATCTGTTCATACTACATAAAAATATTGCACTTGTTTATCACAGTTAAAAAGTCCTTTCTTTTCCTATAGTTATCCTGGTATAATATTTCAGTATCCTTCTTTTTTTTATTTTTTTCTCCTTTAATGTATGGCACTTAAATTAGTTACTTAAGTACCAATCTTGATAAGGGAAACAGCATGGAAACAGAAAATAAAGGAAAGTATGAAGTGTACAAAATCACATACAAGATTGCAATATTTCGGCCGGGCCATATATAGAAGGCCCGCATCACCATATTTCTTGTGCTTGAACACATATTATGTTTACATAATAAACTTTTCTTACACAGAGAACCATATTTTTTTTTCATATCTGGTCAGTAAAGCTACCTACCTTAAGTTCTTTTGTAGAGAAGTGAACTCGCTCGGAGTCACGAGCATCAACTACAGCTCCACTCAGTCCTTGCTTTCTAACTTGTCTCTGATACATTTTCTCATCTAGAGATCCTGTCATTAACAACCTGAAAAAGAGGTGATATCTTTGGAAGACAATGGGCAAAATATCATGAAACATGTTGCTACTAAGCTGATTTTTTGCATTCTTTAGATGAACCATATAGGTACTGAATAAATATTCGTACCTGTAAATATATACTTTTTTCTGCTGGCCATCTCTCCACACACGTGCCATGGCTTGAAGGTCTGTTGCAGGATTCCAATCTATGTCATAGAGAAGGATCCTTGAGGCTCCTATAAGGTTTAAACCAACTCCTCCAGCCTTTGCGCTTAAAAGGAAGACAACTGAAATGCAAGTTGATCATGAAGTCTGTAAGTCTTTGAGTAAATATCTAACCTGATCTTAAGGTGGAAAATTTGTCAACATGAATACTGTTATAATAAGTTTATTCCTGGTATATTTTTATTGCCAGTACTTTAGTAATTATACAGAAGCCAAGCATTACTTACAGTCTTTGGAATAGTTATTGTTGAATCTGTCCACCAGTTCCTGCCTCTTCCCTGTTGGGACTGAACCATCGAGTCTCAAGTATTGATAGTTGTAGCGCTCACATAAGATAGCCAGCATATCTAAGGTTGATGTGTAGTTGGATACAAGAACAATTTTCTCATTACCAGCTTCAGCAAGTGACCATAACATGCATGACACTACAGCCAATTTTCCACTATCCTATATTAAAGAAAGGAAATTATTAATGATGGGCAGTAAACAACTGCTAGTGTAAAGACGGGTGTGAGCAAAACTGTCTAATAACGTTACAGGTTTTAAGTCTGCTCATTTATAACTCAAATATGTAAATAACTACCATGATTTTCATGTTCTTTTTGATTTTATTCAAATTTATATGCACTTTTAAAAAAACTTAACTTACAGCTTCATCAAATTGATTATATTTTATGTGTTCAGGAAGAATACTGGCTAACTCCATCGCCATTTCTTTGTGTGAATGTTGCTCATTATCTTGTGCTAATAGTGCAGGATGGTTACAAAGTTTGCGAAGAGCCATAATGGCTGACAGATGGTCTCCCACATCATTACTATTCAAACACTGTCGAAGAGTCTTGCACCCAACAATTTCATCATAAAGCATCAACTGTGTTTCAGAGGGCTGGCAGAACACTACGTACTCAACCTTAGGTGGCAGATACCTGAAATGAGGGAATAGAGCTCATTACAATTACAGAGTGTTTGTAAAGGCAACAAATAATGATTTTGCAAGACATGTCTCCAGTGTACACAAAAGACATGTTATGCATTCACTTCACCTGTTAATAATTTCTTGTGTACGTCTGAGAATAAAGAGCGATGTACTCCTATTAAGCTGTGCTGCTCGTGTTTCTCCTAAAAGAATATGAGATATTTTCTGATCAATGGGTCAATAATTACAAAATAATCAAATGTATGAGAAGTTTACAAGGAACATAGTGAGATATATATATATATATATATATATATATATATATATATATATATATATATATATATATAATGTGTGTATATATACACACACACACACACACACCTGCACACATGCACGCACATGCACGCACACATACACACACACACACACACATAATATAATAATATTATCATTATCA